>NC_061099.1:39283445-39288445 GCF_015104395.2 Macrobrachium nipponense | reverse complement strand
TCACGAAACTGTTCCAGATTATGTTCACTGTCCATCAAGAGTCGAATCACAAACAAGTGCGCAGAGCTGATTTGTGTGACCGACATGTAGAGGTTATTATTTAATATTAACAATTTCCTTGTAGAGTTCTGTAGGTGCACTATTTCACATAAAAGTCACGGAATGGTATGTGTCTATATGACTGTAGAAGAGTTTACTCAAAATCGATTTATTACCAATTAACTATGACCACAGAGAGAGAACTTTATATATAGATATAAGACTGATTCATACAATCACAAACGATTAACCTTGCATGGACGTTTATAAGTAAGGCAAAAGCTAATACAATGGATCTACTATATCACAGTGTTGGGTAAAGATGATAATATCCCTCAAATTGCGTTAAATGTAGATGCTGAATTCTATTTGTTCAAGAACCGTGTTTACATTATGACTTCACACAAATTACTTTTGAGATCTGAGGATATTTTTTAACTGACTGCAGTTAACACAGCTTGTTATTGCAACAAATATATCTTTGATTGTCACAGGAAGGAAGGGGGACATATAACTGATAAAGGTAAACAAGATTTGGAAAATATTCGTCCATAAAAACTTTAATCTGAGAGAAACTTTTCGTCTTTGACATGTGCGTTTTGGAAATATATGGAGGAGTTTCAGTTTTACTTTCAGGACAAACCAAGAATTGGATAATAAATACGATTTGGAAGAAATCTTCGCTGCTGTTAATGCTTTCTCATCCTTACCTTGTGAGCTTGACGTATAACTCGATTGAAATCATTCTCAGATGAATTACTGCCTTTTTGGCCCATCCATATTGCGAATATACCCACTCCGAAAGGTGCCCAAAGTTGGGAAATCATCTGAGAAATACAAAATGAATACATGAACCAGTAGCTTGCTTAGCAAATTCATTTAGATAGAGTTAAACTTCTTTTTTAATGTGGAGATTTAAAATGGTTATCCAGCCGTGGATAGATTTAGAAATAAGCGTTTAAACAAGAGAGGATGATATAAGATTACAACAATTATAAAATGGAAACCCATTTGATTTTCTATTGGACACCAGGCAGAATCATGCATCCGAGTAGATCGCTGCTGTTTATAATGGAGGTTTAGATATTCACTTTTGATTGAATTACGGGGTATTTACCTCTTGGTTATCTTCGCTAAAAGGTGATTCGTCAAAGATGAGAAGAGCTGAACTTCGTTCCAAATTCTGAATTTGCAGGATGCTGCTTAGTGGAAGTTGTATTTCACTCAAGGTGATATTGGTACCTGTGATGGATAGTTTGGACCCAAATTAACAAAATTTGCATTTATCGAAACTAGTCGACATTTGATCATAACGGAAATCAGTCATTTTTCTTAAAACTATTGACATAAAGCATTTGTTAGAGCATATATTAGTGGTCGAAATCATTATATCTGCTCGAGGAAATCTTCATTAGACTTCAAACATTTTAAAAGAAGAATTGCCTTTAATTTTGAGTATGCATACTCAAAAAGGAAAATACAAGTTACCTTTGTAAATGGGGTAAAGTGCAGGTGCACCTCGATGGAGACTTAACAATAATATAACAATCAACGAGGGTCCGACAACCCTGTCCATCTCTTCGTGTCCTTTTCGTTTCTAATGCAAAAGAAATGTCAAAATATTAAAAATGTTAATAGAAATATTTCATTGAAATGAACAACTGATACTGACTGGGCATGGGGGTGGAGGGAAAGTGTGAAATTGAGGAAATTGAGGCTCAAGTATTGAGACAAGTGAGTTGGATAAGAAAGTGATAAGAAGAATAAATAAATCATAAATATCGTATCCTAAAATTCCTGTATCTCTAACTCAAAGCTATGCAGCTTTTTTTGGGACCTTTTCGATAGACCTTTCCTACACTCCCAACAAGAACAACAACAACCTCAACAACAACAAAGTAGTTTCTAAGGCTTACTCCCCGAGTAAGCGAGAAGAACTCTACGATGAATTCAATGCAGAAAGAAAAGTCAGTGACCGAATGCATCTCAGATTAAAAGATGGAATTGGGCAGATGTCATCTCAAGTCGATGCCATCCTGCTTTCATGAAATGAAAAGTTTGAACATTTGTTCACTGTGGAGGATGGAAGAGACGTGAAGCTGGGTGATACACGAGGATAAAGTGTAAGGTTGAAAAGGAGGAAAGAAGAACGATATCAACTGATTGGCTGAAGAATACAAAGGCGAAAGGGACTCGTACTTTCAAGATATTTATTGGGGAATTATTAACACTCACCAAATTGCACATATATAATGGCATACTCAGATAATATATTTGCCTCGTAATACTACATATTATACACACTGATATATAATGGCATACACAGATAATATAATTGCCTCTTAATACTATTGAATGCATTGATCTTTTTATAGTCTCGAAAAGCAAACGAAGGTATAATTATTTTATAGAAAAAAAAATGGATACCATTGAATACATTGGTCTTTTTATAGTCTCGAGAAGCAACCGAAGATATTGCAATTGTTTTCTAGAAAAAAATGGATACTATTGAATACATTAAGCTTTTCATAATCTCGAGAGGCAATCGAAGACATCATAATTGCACATAGAAAAAAATGGTCACTATATTTCAAAATTACACAAAGAACACTGTGATCAAATGACAACAACTGCAGTGAATAATAAATTTGAGGTACACCTGATTATAGTAGCAGTTCTCTCTCTCTCTCTCTCTCTCTCTCTCTCGGTATTATGAAGGAATATATTAAGGTTGACCACAGTGATTATTTCTATTGCAATACATTTCACAAATTTGCTCAAATAAAATCGTATACTCTTTATGGTCGATTTTAGGATAAAAAAAAATACATTTTGTGTAATCTAGATACGTTCTTTAAAAATCAGGTTTTGTAAACAATAATCGTTTCTCTTTTCAGATGTTCAGTAATTCAGAAACGGTGTGATCCAATGTCATTGGAGATCAGTGAATACTATATTGATCAAAGGAAATGCGATCGAGAATATCTTGGCAAATATAAACTCAAACCGAACACAATCAATAGCATCCAATCAAATGGAAACAAATACGTTTCCTGAGATGAAACAGCAGCCAAAAATAACAGTAATTATAAATTTATTCATTAAGTAAAACATAATTGAGTGGACGGCATGTTAAATATTACCAGTTACCAAGATCCTAGTAAGGTGACCAGTTAATTATTTAATAAAACAAAACAAACAATCATTCTGAAGATAACGAGATCGCTAACTATCTGCCCTCGCTCTTCTTTCACCCATCTTACCTATCTGCTAAAAAGAAAAAGAAAAAAAAAGATGGACTTTGGTCAGCCTAATCACTTCTCACTTTGGCCAAGTTCAAGCAAGAGTATCCTCTCATTTTGCAAAATACAATGCTTGGAGTTGTCCCTTATGTCTATACAGATATTCGAGTCGCCATAGGAAAAAATGACTTCACTTGAAGAATTCCAGTCATTCGTAACTCATCTAGGCAGAGGGATCCTGGTGATCAAGTCATAATAAATATTCGATTTTCTGCAGATTTTTTTAAGTGGAACTAAGTGGCGCTGACTATTTTATACTGCAGTAAATGGATGAAAGATTAATGGCAAGCGTTACGAAATAAACGTTATCTATTTAAAGCCTCATTTGGGAATATTCGTTAGCTTTTACAGAAGAAGCTTTGCAATACGTTTGGGACGAACTACGTTCTTCATATTGTGCCATTTTCATAAATGGCACTGTTCCAGCAAAGTCCTTCAAGTTGAGACGACGTGAATGAAGGTAACGCATACTGATGATAGTACAGAGACTCGTCCTGTAAAGCCCTCCCAAAAGAACACCTTCTAATTTCGTGCACTCTCCGCTGGATGGTCTTGAAGCTGCAGTGGATCTTCAGGTGGTGCGCGATGTCTACAACCGAGTGGCCGGGGTGACCCAAGACGACGCTGGTGATGGCCAAGTCCTCCTCGGGCGAGGTCACGCGAGGTCTCCCGGGTCGAGGTCTGGTAGCGACGTGCCCTTCGTTCTTCCACCTCTTGACCCATCGGTAGACGGTGGCCTGGCTCTTGCCCGTGTCCCTGGCGATGTCTTGCGCGCGGATTCCGCGAGACCACAGCCAGATGATTCTTCTTCTGTCGGTTTCCCGCGTAGGAATGATGGGCCTGTCGCATCTCATGCTTCGCCTGTTTCAAGTAGACAAATGACGTTCGGTGGCAGGGGTTTCCAAGTACGCAATAAAAATATATTAAGAGCTTGGTGTTTTGGTAGCAATTTTTTTCTTTTTTAAATTGCCTGTTCCGAATAGACAAATGACGTTCGGTGGCAGGGATTCCAAGTGCGCATGAAAATTATATTAAAAGCTTGGTGTTTTGGTAGCAATTTTTTATTCTTTTATAAATCGCCTGTACTGAATAGACAAATGACGCTCCGTGGCAGGGGTTCCCAAGTACTCATGAAAAATATATTAAGAGCTTGGTGTTTTGATAGCCAATTTTTCTTATAAAGACTCCGTACAGCTTATCTACTCCAAGAGGTTAACTTTGACTTACGGAAGGTGAATTTTTATAAGCCTATTCTGATAGTTATTTGGAATACTATTGCATACTGACTCTCTTGGTTCCCTTCCTAAGCCCTCTACGACATTTTTAAGCTGTTCACTTACCGCGAAAATGTGATACACACTTCCACGAAGTGGGTATCGCACAGCTTCCTTCTAATTTGGCTCACCTGACAGTGATAGTAACGAATTTTTTTTCATAGGATGTTAAAAGGAAATATTGCATCTAGTAACCTATCCTGTCTTAATGTTGAATTTCAGAGGGGTATTTTTATATTTTTTTGACGGAGTGTTATGGGCTATAGATACCCTGGGTACCAAATATCAGTTTTAATCAAACGAGACACAAATACTAGAGAAAGTGTGGATGAGATTGACTGATTGATTGTGAGTTATGCGGCGTCACAACTACCAGGGTCACCGA
>NC_061099.1:39271056-39282945 GCF_015104395.2 Macrobrachium nipponense | reverse complement strand
ACCAGGGTCACCGACGCCGGTGTGTGGATGAGATGAAATGATATGCAGTCAAAAACATTTCCTATTTACTCCTGAATGTTTATTCACAATCAGCTTCAGAATATTAATGAGTTAATACTGATCGCAATGCAGTAGGGTACCAGATCCGATATTTAAGAATTTATCACATTCCCACGGGTATGACTACTTCATTCTTTTTACTGTGAGTTAAAGGAGAATCTGACTTTGTAGATTTATCAGTTAATTTACCATGTTGAACATTGTTGAAATTAACGTCTTTCAATTTGATCATCCCGTCTCTTCTAATGCGAATCGAATTGACTCTAAACTGCATGTAAGAATAACGGTGGGAAAGAAGTACTAGACATAGTGTCATATTGAGATAGTTCGACATTCACAAAAGCCATAACAATTTATCTTACATACGTATTCTTTTGAATCCTTTTACCACTTAGAAACTTATTTTCATGGATAAAAATAATTTCATTTTGTGAATTTTTCTGTTGTTACCACAACCATGATAATATCCTCGACGTTCTTAATAGTAGGATATCTGGACTATAATCGTGTAAAAAAATCCAGGGATATATCCTCGCCATATTCATCTAGAAATTTTCCTGACTAAGCTTAAATCATTACGAATTTAAACCTTCTATGATGTCTTTCTTGAATGTATTCATAGGTAACAAGGCGTGATCCGACCTGCAGCTGAAATCTATGGTCAAATAGAGCGTTGTTTCACCAACGAAGATTAAAATAAATATGGAATATTTTATTAGAAATACTTTTTCTGTACTGTTTAACATGTACGTTATTCATATTTTTACAATTCAATTCTAATAAATAAATTATAAATATCCTATCATAAAATTCCTGTATCTTCAACTCGACGCGAAACACCTTTTTCAGATCTTTTTAGGCTCTTCCATAGACCTTTCGTACCCCCGGAACAAGGAGAACAAGAAGAAGAACTACAACAATATCATCAAATAACAACGAATAGTTCAGTCATACTTCGATATTTTCAAGTTGAATAACAGGTAATGTATTACCTATACTCTGTTTTTTTTCCATCTGTCCACCTCCCTGTGGTGTTTGCGTATGGTAACACTGCGTCCCGGGCTTTAGAGAGTTACATTCAGCTTACATTCAACAATAATAACAATATCCTATTTAGAATATTAACGGTATAATTCGCATACAGTAAATTATTAAAACACTTTTCAGTTGCAAATGTACACCCAGATATCCTTTTATTTACCTAAAACTTACACATAGCGTAAGTATTTAAAGCCCCGGACGCAGTGTTACCATACAAAATCACCACAGGCGGATGGACAGATGGAAAAAAACAGATATAGTACAGCATAGTTTTGAGGGGACGTATTATACTTATTCGACTTTGTATATACAATTTATCAATTTCATTTTTCATGATCATGGATAAGAGACATTGCCATATCTATGAGATCTTATTTGCTGCAAGTATATAGTCATTTTTCGAATGAATTTGTCCATGGATTGCTAACTATTCAAAATGAGTTTATTTTATATCTGTATGTCACCTGGATGATAAAATACAAAAAATTTAAACAATATCATCTCTCTCTCTCTCTCTCTCTCTCTCTCTCTCTCTCTCTCTCTCTCTTTTGTAGTTTTGACGTTCTGACCATACTAAGGTCATATATCCACACACACACACGCACACACACACACACACACACACACACACACACACATATATATATATATATATATATATATATATATATTATATTATATATACTTTACGTTTTAAGTGTTAGAACTTACATTTATATAATCATACAAGAAAAAACAAAAATATACGGGACTACTTATCAGTACTAATGATTGAGTTCTTTATATATATATATTATATATATATATATATATATATATATATATATATATATATATATATATATATCTATATATATATATATATATATATATACTGAGAACAAATAGAAGTATATGAAATATTTTTTTTATTTTTCTTTTAACTTTTATTTAAAAATAACAAAAATACATTATTTTACATTATTTCAACAATTAAAATATTGAACACAAGAAGTTTGTTCGTAACAATATTCTCCAATTTCTTCAATTTTTCCCAATCAAAGTAGTACCAACCATTGCACACAATTCAACCTCTCATTAAGAAAACGAAAGGTTTAATTGATATAAAAACAACTATTCTTCAATTTTTCCCAATGCAGAATTAGTACAAGCCATCTCACGTAATTCAATCTCCCCCTAAGAAAACGAAAGCGTCATTGAAACAGGATTTTATATTTATATATATATATATATACATACATCAAACCACCTTGATGTTGCAAAAGAAACTTCAAATGTCTGCCAATGCTTGCTCAGTTGGATTTGAGACGCCCCCCCTTTTTCCACTCGGAGGTCTCACTTGCGAGTGGCGTGAGATTTTACCAGGAAGCAATATAATTTACGAGAGCAGTGATTTCTCCAATCACCGGACGATGCGTGATTGGCCAGTCTGAATGCCCGGTGTGACTTGCGCAGTCTGTTTTTTGAAATTGAGGGAGAAAGCGAAACGTGGAATCAATATTTAATCGTGGGTTTTTTTTCCTTTTAGGAAGCATTCCAAAAAACGAGTGGTTATGCAGTAGTAGGAGCTATTCCTTCACTTGGCTTGTTTTGCATAGTAATATACTCTACTATATCTTTGTTGATTGTAAGTGTTCTGTTAGAATATGCCTGGTTTTCAGAATTTGTTGTTGCAGAGTTTATTCTGTTTCCTTGCTGAGATATTCGTGATAGATGTGTGAAAGCGTATACTCATGTGTCGATGAATTAAACAAAGATGAGAAAGAGACCAAGGCGTGAATAGAAACAAGGTCCAATATAGTAGATATTAAGAAGAAACATTTCCATTTTTCATTCTGAGGGAAGCAGGAAAAACTAACATTATCACCTGTTTTTTTTTTTTCTTCTTTGTTTTTAAATTCAACGAACAACTGTACACATGATTATTCTTACAATTAAAAAAAAAATAGGATTCATCAGCACTTGAACAGAATACTAGACCTCAATGTAAGGACCATGCAACCCTTAAGGAGGGAAAGTATTTTGGCATTTTGTCAGTTGACAGCAGTGTCACTACAAAGGCGTAATGATTTAATATAAAACAGACCAGCAGTACCACAAAATATGTCTCCCTGGCAATCTCCGGTCTAGTTGGTAAACGAATGAGAAGTCAGTACCCTGACCTGGGTTAAATCACTCTCATTGAATTTTTTTTCTTCACCGATATCATTACTGTTATTGCCAGTATTATGATTACTATCTTATATGCTACCTCAGCTAATGTGTGGAAAAGTGCCGTTTATTCATTTTTGTTATCATGTTGCCTCGTATCTAGATTGTGTATGTTACTATCTGCTTTTTGTATATTCCATGTATATGGCCCTGAGATGAAATAAACGATATTATTATTATTATTATTATTATTATTATTATTATTATTATTATTATTATTATTATTATTGGTTGCAGGTTCGAAAGCTTTTATTATCTATTAAAGACTTTATACTTCACATGCGATATTATTGTGGACCTGCAACCATTGTCATCATTTTCAACAATGAAAATTGTGCCCATTATTATTATTATTATCATTATTATTTCTGGTGGTCTGCTTTGACATGAAAATCCGGGATGAGGGTGGCGACAAATTTCGTGACTCCCCTGGGTTGACCTGCCTTTCTCTGGACCTTGGTTAGAGGTGCTGACATATGGCCACAGTATTTATAAAATGTCAAGTCGTAAGTGGTTACGCGTTGCGCCAAATGAGACGCGATTAGGGCACTGAAATTTCTATATGTTTTAGTTAAGTACCTCAGACTCTCACTCAGGCAGGAAATACACTCAGACACAATCATATATCTCAAGGCTCCCAAAGCTAGGTAACATCGTATAGTTTTGAGATACCGTGCATGTTAGTCCTTATCGTTTTGTGTGTTTCATATAGCCATAGTGTGCTGAACATGCTTAAAGTCCATTTATGGCAACTATGGTTTGTATGGTTTTTTTACGTTGCATGGAACCAGTATGGTTATTCAGCAACGGGACCAACGGCTTTACGTGACTTCCGAACCGCTTCTAGAATGAACTTCTATCACCAGAAATACGCATCTCTGACCCCTCAGTAGAATGCCCGAGAATCAATGCGTTGCTTGTTACGATATTGCACTCAAGATGTCCTTTCATATCTCTTATCTTTGTTAGGAATACAGATGATGCCTGCATGCATTAGCAGCCATTAGGAACTACGAAATCTCATGTCCACATTCCAGTGCATATCGACACTTATTACCCCCAAAAGAGTATATAAAGCATCCCAGTTACCCAGGCTTTTATTAAGTTAATCTTCATACATCGCAGCACTCAAACCACATTCATTGTGGCACTTGAATTTATCCTTCTACTCTTATCAAAACCAGCTAATAATGAAATTATGAGACTTCACCGCCTTCGGTACATGTGAACATTTTACCAGTCACAACCACGATGGCTACTTCTATCAAGACCAACTAATGATGAGATTATGAGACCTCACGTCCTTCAGTACTTATGAACATTTTACCAGACGCAACCACGATGGATGGAGACTTCAAACCACCTTCACTGGAAATATAAAGGTGAACTTGAGGGTCTTCTGGAATCTCAGGCTGAATTCGTCCTTGAATACATAAACAGCAGTGCAGAGAAACACGGAAGGGTTACTAAGCACTGATTAATTTTTACTTTCTCAGTAGAAGTTGCATTATGTCAGATTTACCTGCGGTTGTACAAACAATGGCTTCAATTCTGGCTCCATTAAGTGCTATCAGAAACAAGTAATGATTTCCTTACAACATACTGTCATGCTCAGATGAGGACCATCTCTGATACACTCCCTACAAGGGACCAACCATCGTCCAGTATGAAAAAAATCTCTGTGGTTTAAGGAGAGCGAAAGCAACATTGGTTTCCCTACAGAAACCAGTCCGGAACTTTTGAACAATACCGAATTATGCGCTGTGTCGTTCATCAATTACAGATGAATTTCTCCAAAGACAGCAAAACAATACACCTGATTGAAATAATCAAATCTTAATGGTGGGGGGGGGGGGGCGGCTTTTTTAATGGGTATTACCAATGAACAATGCTGAAATGTATTATTTTTTTATTTATTTATTTTTTTTAGTTAATCACAGTCCTCCAATTCGACTGGGTGAATTTAAAGTGTGGGGTTCCGGGTTGCATCCTGCCTCCTTGGGAGTCCATCACTTTTCTTACTATGTGCGCTGTTTCCAGGAGCACACTCTTTTGCATTATTATTATTATTATTATTATTATTATTATTATTATTATTATTATTATTATTATTATTATTATTATTATTATTATTATTATTTATCCAATTCAGTTAAACTTAAGGGTTGTTTATTGTTCTCCTCAAATACTTTTTTTCTATTGTGACATGTTTCAAGGTCATATAGCCTAGCGAATCAAAAATTTCTTGGATTTTTTTTCCTTAAAGCTTGGAAACAATGACCTATGTTCCAGGTCATCGGTCTTCTCATCCTTTTTATGGCCACGTCCACCTCTACGAGTTGGTCCTTCCCTCCATGCCACTCTTGAATCCTTAAGTGAAATTCTCTCCCAAATTTAAAGGAGAATGAAAAAAAAGAGAAAGAGAAGGTATTTCGACGGAAAGGGAGGGAGGTCAATAATTACAAAACATGGTATGCCCAACGAGTCTAACTAGAACAGTTAGACTATAGGATACTAACGCTATCAGCTCCTCACTCTTGTTAAAAAGAATATCGAATATAATTAAAGAATTTTACAGTCCTCCTTAAGGCTAAAGCTAACTACAAAACTTATGCTCCTCAACATTACAGAACCCTCGTAATTTTAACCTCATCTCTATTACCAACTATTAGTTTTTCGACCATCCAAATATTTCTGGTGTAGTATACTACACATTCCAAAGGCAGTAAGATGTCATGATTGAATTCAAGTATAGTTTCTTCCAGTTATATCCATATTTGTCAAATCGATTGAGATGGGAGCCTCAACCTTCCAGAACCTTCGTATTTTTAACCCTCATCTCAATTACCTACTCTTACTTTTTCGGCCATCAAAATATTTTTGGTAAAATATACTACACCTTCCAAAGGCAATAAGATGTCATGATTGAATTCAAGTATAGCTTCTATCTGTAATATCGATATTTGTCAAATCGACTCAGACAGGAGCCTCAACCTTACAAAACCCTCGTATTTTTAACCTTATATCTATTGCCTACTGTTATTTTTTCGACCATCCAAATATTTTTGGCAAAGTATGCTACACCTTCCAAAGGCAATAGAATGTCGTGATCGAATTCACGATATACACGTTTGTCAAATCGATTTAGACAGGAGCAATGACTTACCAGTTAGAGTGGGGGTATTAAGGTAAAGATTCAAGACAGAATGAAACTTCACTTAATGAAACTTTAGTCTTTGCTTTGAAAGCTCCAACGTTTCTGGGTATTTCAACGAACCTTAAACAAATAATTGAACAAGAATTTGGATGCCTTAAGATTCAATTGATTCCAATCAATCCACTCAAGATTGGCGTATTCTTTAACTACAAGGATAAACTGCAGACCTTCATGAGATCTAACATTATTTATAAATTCAAGTGCCCGGGATGTCCCGGTATTTATGTTGGATCTTGCCGGAGGTTGCTGCAGATGAGATATTGTAGCCATATGGGATACAGTTTTAGAACGGGCCAGAAACTGAGTAAACCAGAATTTTCCAATATAAAAAACCATGCTTCTATATGTAAAATCGAAGTTAATAAAAAGCATTTCTCCATTATGGTGGTACAAGCCATAGTGAATTTCCTAGCAACCCTTGAGTCTTATACATCAAACGGCTTGTTTGCTTCTTTGAACTCTAACGTTTCCGCTTCTCCTCTTTATCTAGCATAACTGAAGTCGTAGGTTGGTGTGAAATCTTGGTCATTCGTTCTTCTCCTTCTCCTTTGAGTGGTTTGGTGAGAACTGGGTCTTTTTTTACTGTAATCCTTTTAAGTTATATTAATTTTTATAAGTAACAATATTTTTTTTTCTTTCTTAACTTTATTTAAAAAAATTTTTTTTAAAATATTTTTGTAAATTTTAACAATTCTTATGTTATTTTTACAGACTGAAGATGCACATAGAACATGTGCAAAACGTATCATGTGAATAAACTTTGGCCTATTTGATGTGTTTTATGGACCCTGCTGTATGCTTTTATATATATACGTATATATATATATATATATATATATATATATATATATATATATATATATATGTGTGTGTGTGTGTGTGTGTGTGTATATGTATACATATATATATGTATGTATGTATATATTACCACATTTACGTTGCTACATAATATTGTAACACATGGACACATGTTCTCATGAAACTAGAAAAGGCTCTTACCATTTGCCACGATGTATCGGATTAAATTGTAAAAATTAAGACCTCTTTATTAGATAATAGAATAGTCTGTTCTATCATTAATCGTAAATCAAGCGAATTATCGTCTATAGATTTCTTAGACGCCCTAATAAAAATTTCGAAAACGTCCCAGGTGCTTGATTCTGACCAATCGAAGTGTAAAGCTCTTGAACGTTGCCAAAAGGCAGAGGAACAGGAGATACATTAGTGCTACATCTAATGCCAATGCATGCGTAATTTTGATTGTAAGACGATAGCCTCATCTGAATTTTGATCCAGTGAAATCATGGGATTGTGCTAGTGTGCAGAAAAGGTGAAATGATCCATAAGGCGGCGATGAAAGTGCGTAAAATAAGGAAGTTGTTGGACTTAATATTATGTTATTCCTTACAGAAAAAGTACTTCATCGTGATCAAAACAACTAAGCTAAAAAAATCAAGTTAAGAAAAATTTCAATAACAGCGTTGGTTTTCAATGATAGAGTAGCCTGTATTTCAGAGATTCAATGATAACGCATTAAAATGCGATAAAGAACAGAATAAATTTTCCAGAAAAAAACTATCGTGAAACTATCATAAAGAATGCGAACAATGTCAGCTATAGTAGATTCACATCAACCGTGGTTCTGATGTCTAGGCCAGTCCCTTACGACGCTCCTGATAGGCTGTCGATAAGCCAATCACAGGGCAGGAACTCTAATCAGTCTCTCTCGAGAGTTCACATAGGCAGGATGTATGTTCCACCTCTCCTGAGGGATGCTTTTGAAAGACGTACCCCCAGGAGAGATGGAATATACTTCCTTCCTATGTGAACTGTCTTCAGAGACTGAGAGTTTCCAGCTCTGCGATTGGCTTATCTACAGCCAATCAGGAGCGTCGTAAAGGACAGGCCTAGACAGCAGATGCACGGTTGATGTGAATCTACTATAGAAGGCGGCGTAACTATTGTTTACAACTTACGTGTAGGCTATTTCTACTGCTCCCGGCTTACAAAATTACTACCTTGAATGCTAGTGCACACTTACCAGCGGATTTACTCATCTTTGACGACGATTATATGAGCAAGAGAATTCAGATTGGTTTAAATGATGCCTCACGCCTCTTGATTCGTAAAGGCTCTTTTACTATAGAATATCATTACGTACCGGATCCCCTTAACCTCGTTCTGAGTGGTCAATGATATACTTAATGGGGCGCGTTCTGTCGCGGCTGGTTTGCTAGCTGGGTGTGAGGTTCTAGTGCCCTCTAGAATTTTATATTCTAAATTTGCGTTATGGTTGTTGGCCTCGCAAATAAAACAGCTGCCTCTGTGAACCCCCGCGGTATGAAATAAAATGGTTACGAGTCTTCAGTGAGCTATGAGGATACTTTCTCCATAAATAACAAAGTCATTAAGCATCATGTTTTAAAATACATATCTTCTTCTTTTTCTTTTTCTTCTTCCCAGATTTAGCCCATTTTTATATGGGGTCGCCGTTGTGAATGAGTCGTCTCCATTGATATCTGTCCTGTGCATCGTTCTCGTTAATACATTTCCATAACAAATCTTCCCTACACAATCACGCCATCTCTTTCTTGGTCTTCCCTTTTCCTTCTACCCCGCCAGTACTGCCATTTCCATCGTATGTCTTCCAACATGATGTTGTTCCTCTCTTCGTAACAGGTGTCCATACCATCGAAGCCTTCCCTCCTGTATTTTCTTCGATATTTCAACTACCTCTGTCGATCGTCTTATATACTCATTTCTAATCCTATCTTCCCTTGTTACTCTCGCCATCCATCTCAACATTCATTTCTGCTACATCCATCTTCTTCTCCTCTGTTATAAAGGTAGGAACTGTTCAAAAGATTTCTTAGATCTACAAGGATGATTGCATTACGTTTGTCGAACTGTAGGAGGACATCCTTCTTGACTATTTTCCATAAACATTTTCCTGCAGGAAGCTTTCAATATTGCCTTGAGCTGTAGTACTACTTCATGAAATGTTGCATGCCATTCCATTTCCAGAGTTAACATTCAAAATTTTGTAAATATTCAGCCTTATCTCACTATGCCTGGGCCAGAGTCTTATGCCAGTCACCGTGAATCAACTCTACACCCCCAGCGATGTGTTATATAGATGTTTATGCTCTTATGGTTGAGCGAGTCTTTCATATTATATCAGTTTTGATACTTTTTCATCGTTTCTTACTTATTTCTCAGATATTTATTTCTGCACTCGAATGTTCTCTGTCTGCTTTATGATTTGACAATTTCAAATGCTACTGAACATAGCTCTCTGTCCTTGGATCTGATATTCCTTTTTTTATAACCCATGAATGGACGTACATATGAATGATATTTGGTAACAAGCGAACATGCTGGTTTAAAAACCTTTACTCCAAATATGCAGAATACACGAAGCCCCGATGTAGCCTCGTGCTCTCGTGTACTAAGAATGATCAGACATTATCTATGGCGATCTTATTGCCCGTTTTCAATTGGCGTTTTAAATGACTGTTCCTAAACGCTACCATTTTTAGACGTCTTTGCTACAATGTAGCCCTACAGGACAAGATGACTACTAATTTTTATAAACTGCTTTTTTTTAAAACCTTCCGTTTGTTATTCGTAAGTCTTTATCAACATTTTCCATTGGGAAAAGAAGCGGTGGCCCTTGGATATTTCTCCATCATATAACTACATTAGGCACTTAAAGTCCTTGGCCCCCTCCCCCGCCCCCCGCGGGTGCATATTTCGGCAGTGTAACCGAGTACTAGACCTTCCCTGGAAAAAGCGGGACGCCATATCTTGAAAAATAACCACAGAATGTTCTTGAATATGATCTCATTATGTTTCCCAAACCCAAATTGCCTACGTGACCCTTTACTGAACTTATCTAACCTAACCTAGAGGTATGGCAAAAAAAAAAAAAAAAAAAAACAGAGGCTGGTGCAATTCTAGTATACATCTAGGGAATTTGCATCGTTAGACTAGGGATGCAGACAGATAGTAGTAATAATTAAAAAGCATGATAACATTGAAATGATTAGATTAAAACGAAGAAAGAAACATCTCACCGTTGATTTTATCATTTAGACTTCGCGTGAACGTCGATGCTAAAACGCTTATATCGACAATAATTCTGCCTTAGAATATAAGGGAGTTATAAAGTGGAATTTCTCGTGTGAAGAATATAAATAGTAGGTAGGCTATTGTGAGATGTTATATATTGTTATATAAGATTGTGGATCAGGTAATGAAAAGCTTATTTTAAAGATTATGTACAATATACTTTAAAGTGAGTAGTACCTTTGGGATGGAAGAATATTATGCGGCTCTAAAAGATGTAAAATATTATTAGACTTCAATGCCTGTAGCCCCAAACTGAGTCTGGAATTTCACTGCTCCCATGATTCTTATTGCTCGTATTCATTATATTCATATATGTTTATTCAACTACTCTGTGACATAAATTCCAGATTGAGCTATTGAAATTGTTTTTCCAGTTCTGAAATGTTCTCAGGAATTATAATATGGAAAGTAACTGAAATATCTATTTTGGAATAACCAAATAAGTTGCAAGACCTATGCACTGACATTGGGTAAAACTCATCAAATAAGTTTCCAGAACTTCCAGAAATTTGTGTCAAAATTATAAAATGGAAAGTACCTAAAATAACTATTTTGGAATCTACAAATAAGTTGCCAGACCTATGCGCTGATATTGGGTAAAACTGATCAAATGAAACAATCTACAAATAAGTTTCCAGCACTTCTAGAAATTTGTGTGAAAATTATAAAATGGAAAGTACCTGAAATAACTATTTTTGAATCTATAGATGTTGGGTAAAACTGATCAAATAAGTTTCCAGAACTTCCAGAAATTTATGTCAAAATTAAAATGGAAAGTAACTGAAATAACTATTTTGGAATCTGCAAATAAGTTGCAAGACCTTTGCATTGATATTGGGTAAAATTCATTAAAAGAGTTTCCAGAGCTTCCAGAAATCTCTGTCAAAATCATAAAATGAAAAGTAACTGAAATAACTATTTTGGAATCTACAGATAAGTTGCCAGACCTATGCATTGATATTGGGTATAAACTGATCAAATGGAATAATCTATAAATAAAGCTTCCAGTACTTCCAGAAATTTATGTCAAAATCACAAAATGGAAAGTACCTGAAATAACTATTTTGGAATCTACCCATAAGTTGCAAGACCTATGCATTGATATTGGGTAAAACTCATCAAACAAGTTTCCAGAACTTCCAGAAATTTGTTTCAAAATTATAAAATGGAAAGTACCTGCAATAACTATTTTGGAATCTATAGATAAGTTGCAAGACCTATGCCCTGAT
>NC_061099.1:39216056-39263556 GCF_015104395.2 Macrobrachium nipponense | reverse complement strand
AGGAGCCACGTGATGACGATGACCTTCCCTCCGTCAAATTTCGGCAGCCAGGTAGAACCTGCAGAAGGACGGTTCGGGTGGTCATCATTGAGGGTATTCTGTATGCTAATTTACAGGACTAGAATGATGGTCTTCTGTATGTTAATTTACAGGACTAGAATGAACGACTTCTTTATGCTAATTTACAGGACCAAAATGAAGGTCTTCTGTATGTTAATTTACAGGACCAAAATGAGATTGCATTTGTTAATGCTTTTGGAATTCAGAAACTTTAGTTAATGAAATGGCTGCATTATGTTTCGTGAGTGTGTACGTGAGCGAGTAGCTTCATTGAACACTTTTATGAATTTCTTAATGAAATGGCTGCATTATGTTTCGTCAGCATCATGCCTCCTGAGTGTGCACGCGAGTGAGTAACTCCAATAAAAAATTTGATTAATTTATTTTGATAATGTAAAGACTGGGAGACACAATAACAACAAAGCTAAGGTATTATAATATCTTCCTCGTCATCACACAAGCGTGCCACAGCTCTTTTCTATGAGATAATTTTCACCTTATGAAGAGTACACCATTAATTTTTACTGAATTTGTACCTATATCAAAGATATGGAAATAATAACGAACGGAATAAGCACTATATTAGTACGATCTCATCACAATATTTCGTCTTTATGAAGAGCATTTAAGTCACACGAGTTAACAGAAATTATAAATACTAGCAATTTACCAATCCTTACTGAAAGCATATTCATCTGCTGCTCCATATAAGTGACACAGAAGTGTCTTTTAACTATTATGTATGATAAATTCGTAAAGTAACTAAGTCTACGGGGATAACCGGCCCCGTTTCAGGGAATCCCTTCTCACCCCCACCCCCTTCGGAGGAGGGTAAGGTAGGATGAAAATGAAATCTCATTATAAACCATCTTGGGGGTCCCCACTATAACCCTGTCAAGTTTCATGCCCATCGGACCAGCCGTTTGGCCATGATTGAATGACAGACGGACTGACAGACATAACGCCCATTATATATTACTAGCAAATTTACTCATCTACAATGGGTGATAAAATACGGGTGCAGAAGTGAAAAATTTATATGTACTATTTGTTCAGCAATATTAAAATAAGGGCGATTACACGAATAGTCTCTCTCTCTCTCTCTCTCTCTCTCTCTCTCTCTCTCTCTCTCTCTCTCGTAATGTAATTTAAGGGACGATCACTGAACGCAGAGAAATTCTTATTCGTTGTTGTTTCCCCTCTTTTAATGATATTCTCTCTCTCTCTCTCTCTCTCTCTCTCTCTCTCTCTCTCTCTCTCTCTCTCTCTTAAAGTAAGTGAAGGGACGATCAATGAACGTAAAGAAGTTCGTATTCATTATTGTTTAACCTCTTTTAATGATTCTCTCTCTCTCTCTCTCTCTCTCTCTCTCTCTCTCTCTCTCTCTCAATGTAAGTCAAGTAACGAAGACGGTGATGGGATTATCGGATTACTTAGCTCTCAAATCACAAATTTTCTCCTCTCTCTTTCTCTCTCATTTTTCGATAGCAAGATAAAATTATAAAATTGTAGTGCATTAATGTCGTTAAATGGCTCTCTCTCTCTCTCTCTCTCTCTCTCTCTCTCTCTTGTCGGTGACTTTCATTTAACGGAACAGGGATCTTGATTGGTTCGTTTCTTTGTCAATTACTTTGCACGGTGATACGAATAATAAAGTATGTATCTTTCTTTTCATTATGTTACTGCAAAGGCGCCACTTGTATGTCAGTGCGTTATGGCTACTGATAAATGCTCTTATGATCCTGTGTCTTCCAAAAAAGAGTAGAAAGTAGGAACTTGTCAGTTTCCTTTTTATTATGTCCATTGGCAGGATCGAAATTCCGAAGCAACATTACCGGGCAGTACTTCTTCAACGTTATTTTGTGCACTGGCAGTCCCGATGGATTTAAGTTATTCAAAAAATCTTGCGGATATTGATGATAATTTTCATCTTCTATTGTGTCCGAGCTGAAATATTCGCGACTTTCTCCGGAAAGTTGTACAGAAATTCTGTATGAAAAATCGTAAAGTAACTAAGTCTACGTGAATAGCCAGCCTCGTTTCACGGCCAGAAACAGCTCCGTTTCAGGGAATCCTTTCTCACCCCCACCCCCTACAAAGGAGGGGGTTAGGTTGGATGAAACTCCATTACAAACCATCTTAGGGGTCCCCACCATAACCCTGCCAAGTTTCATGCCCATCTGACCAGCCGTTTGGCCGTGATTGAATGACAGACAGACAGACAGACAGACATTACACCCATTATAGTATGATAGTAAGATCTGAGTTTTGAGTGAGCGAATTGTATTGATGTACGGATGTGGATTCGTGCGCTTCGCACCGTTATAGTCACTACGTCATCAAACAAGCGAAAAGTCCGTACGGACACACAAAGCCATCTCAATAGTTTCCTTTTTCAGAAAACTAAAAAAAAAAAAAAAAAAAAAAACTTTATAAAAAAACATCATCTTACCCTTTTGAGACAGCGACTGAATTGCAAACTTGGAGGCTTTGGAAATGATGTCGTTTTCTCGCTCCTCAAAGCACCTCGACTCTGCCCAGACCAAGAAGGACATAGCCACAGCAACGCCGAAGATGCTGAGGAGGATCAGAGACCATACCTGTAAGGTCATGAGAGGTCACCCACCCCTTCGTCAGTCAGAGCTTTTGCTAGGTAAGAGTTTTAAGTTTTATGCAAATTGGCAGTATGGGTACAACACCTCTAATTACAGTATATTCACATCAACCTTGCATTTGATGTCTAGGCCAATTCCTTACGACGCTTCTGATTGGCTGTTGATGAACCAATCACAGGGCTGGAAACTCTCCTCAGTCTCCCTCGAGAGTTCACATAGGCAGGATGCATGTTCCACCTCTCCTGAGAGATACGTTTGAAAAACGTATCCCTGAGGGGAGATGGACCATACATCCTGCCCATGAGAACTCTCTCGAGAGACTGTGGAGAGTTTCCAGCCCTGTGATTGGCTTATCAACAGCCAATCAGGAGCGTCGTAAGGGATTGGCCTAGACATGTGAATCTATTATAGCCTTGGTTAATGTAAGAAAGGATGGCGCTTCATCTCGGCCTTGAGAGTTTTCCCTTTTTTTTTTTAAGATTACGAGACTATGAAAAACAGAACTGATACAGAGTAAAGAGTATCCAGAGGTCATCTCCCCGACTTACCAAAGGAGTGAAAGGTTTAACGAATCCGGCGACGTCGTTGGAGAGCTTCGGCCTGATCATGAATATGGCGTAGTAATCGCCATACACAGGAACTGTGAAGTCGCAGACGACCTCCCTCTCGTCTGTTGCGAAGAACGGACCCAGGGCGAACTCCACCTCCTGCAGGAGACAACGCCTTCAGACTTTCTAGAGCACCTTACGATCTGCCACTTTTTCTGGTAACATTCATAAAGGGTGTCCATACAGTCCCAGCACCATTACAAGTATTTATTGCTTGCAATGGTACTGGGACTTTATGGACACCCTGTGTATTGTGACTTTGACTTTCGACAATCTGCATATTGAACCAAACAAAAACTTCTCTCAGTTTTCTTCCGAAGACTGAAAAATAGACTCGCAAAATCACTGTGTATCACGTGTTTGCTTATAAGTAATTACATTTTATTTTACTCCACACTCGAGTACTTTCAGGCCCCTATTAGATTGGGCCCTGAAAGTACGTGAGTGTTGAGTATAATAAAATGTAAGTACTTATAAGCAAACACGTGATACACAGTGATTTTGTGGGTTTCTTTTTCAATAATCAGCATATTATTCATTATTATATTTACTACCTTTCTGAATCCAATTACAAATTAAATCTTGCCTACTTATCAGAGTCAGACAGAACATGGCATGTTTTCTTAGAGTAGTACCAGGAAAACTTCAGTATTTTATTTTATACCGCCACTGTAAAAAAATAAAATAAAATAAAATAAAACTACGACCATTAACCAATTTCGAAATGAAAATAAAGACGAGAAATTTTCCACGACACGAATCCCATTTTCCTTTTAATAAAAGATATATATTCTGAGTAACGATATCAAAAATACAATTAATAATATTTTGATAGCATCGTTGTTCCAATACTGGAATGATCAAAGAAGAAACATTACTCGCGAATAACAATATTGAAAATACAATGAATAATACTTCAATAACATCGTTGTTCCAATGCTGGAATGATAAAAAAAGGAAACATTACTACTCCTGAATGATCCTAAACTTCAATAATAGACGTAATCCATCCCGAAGCGATGAATATTTTGATCCACTAGTCCTCACAACTAGGAATCCATTTGCCATTCTTGTCTGTCACCTACTATACACGAGAGATTGAATAACAATATTAAAAATACAATGAATAGTTATTTTAACATCGTTGTTCCAATACTGGAATGATCAAAAAGGAAACATTACTCGTGAATGTTCCTAAACTTCAATAAAAGACGCAATCTACCCACTAGCGATGAATATTTTGATCCACCAGTCCTCACCACTTGGAATCCATTTGGGTTTCTTGTCTGTCACTTACTATATACGAGAGATGATTCTATTCTTCCTAATTAGCGAGTGAATATCTCTTACTTCTCTCTCTCCAGCATCCCAACCATGCCAATGAACGAACCGTTCAGATGTCACCTACTATAAACAAAGAGATGCCTCTTCTTCCTAATTTACAAGTGAATATATCTTTTCTGGGTTCGACCTGTGTCTGCCGGTGAAAAATCCCTGTAGCTCATTTTTCAAGTATAAATAAACTTGAAAAATGAGCTACAGGGATTTTTCACCGGGCGACACAGGTCCTCCTCCAGAAATATATTTTTCCTTCGTCAAAATCCCTTACTGCTCTCTCCAACATCCCAACCATGCCAATGAACGAGCCGTTCGGAAGGCGGGCGCTCCACAAAGCATCTTCCGGCCTCAGGATCTCGTAGCTTGAGAGAAGCAGGGGAGAGAACAGGGACATCATTTAATAAAATAAATAAGTAAATAAATAAATAAATAAATAAGCAATGAAATAAGGGGCCAAGCGACAAATTATCAAGTAGATGGATAGGCAAATATAAAAATATAGGATCATGTCAAGATTGTCGAACTCGCTGTTTTTCAAGAGAATGTTGTACCACTTTGATTCATATGAATACATAAGTACATATTATACAGATATACGTATGTAAATATATATATATATATATATATATATTATATATATATATATATATATATATATATATATAGCATACTATATGTACATATATATGAATCAAAGTGATATAATAGTCTTGAAAAATGTACATGTTATATATATATATATATATATATATATATATATATATATAATATATATATATATATATATAAATCAAATTGGTATAATGTTGTCATGAAAAATAGTGGGTTTGCTAATCTTGACATGATCCAAAATATAATTTCGTATAACATCATTCCTTTATTGGCAGAACTAAGAACGATCTCAGTACTCTAATATTGAATAATTGGGATTTATCTTGGCAGAACTAAGATGATGAAAAATCACCTAAAAAAAGAAAAAACTCACCTAAAGGAAAAAAAATTCACCCAAAAAAAGAAAAAGCTCACCTGTAAAAAGAAAAAATCCACATAAAACAAGAAAAAAAAACACTTAAAAAAAACTCGCGTAAAAAACTCACCTAAAAAAAAAAGAAAAAAAAAAAAACTCACCTGAAGCCCATCATAGCCGAAAAAAGTTCCAGGAAATGTCCCATAGGACCCCCGATGCTCAGGCTGGTGTTGTCCTTGAAAATGAGGTTGGTGTATGGAACCCACTGAAACAGACCAATGCAAAGTGGATCAAACTACCTGTAATGGGGTCATACTTAAGCATCAACTTTAACATTTAATAAGATATGGACCGAATGTGAAATATTTAGCAACAAAATCAAAGTCGTTAATCATCTGAGAAGTCACTCATATATATAAATTCATGGATGTCCGGGTGTCTGAGAGGGATTTCCATTTCACCCCTTTCTGGACGACAGGTGTCTTGGAGTGCTAGACTGGCCAATGTCTAACCACCTACATAACTCTAACCGTCTTACGTCACTATACAGACCCGTTGTTCAGAAAGGGGTTGGATGGAATTCAGCTTTATGCCCAGAGACATCCATGAACTTATATGAGTGACTATACGAAGGTCTTTGAAAGTAACCGGTAGTTAGACGAGTAATGGGCCATAGTTTCCTTGGTAATAATCATTTTGAATGAGAGACGATAAAGAAACCGGAAGTAATTAATATGATAAATTGATTTTTGTCTTACTTGCAAGGGCATGCTTATGCATTTCATTTGATGTATTTTTATGTCAATAAACTACTTGAATTTGAATTTGAATTTGATAAAGAAACCGGGAGAATGCATTAATTATTCAAGTATACAGACGTGACCAATAAAAGGACCATGAAAATATGGCAATAGTAGTAGCCTACTTAAAAGGGGCTGAGCAAATGAGATTATCATACAGCAAATATAACCATTCACAAGCAAGACGGCTGATTGTATACTAATAATACAGATATTTTTCTTGTGCTAAAGTAATACTTAAGTGCCTCACAAACTTTCAGTGAATTCCCATTTGGATTATTATAGCTTTTAGCCCTTGTTTGATAGTAATATAAGAAGATTGTTTATCAATACTAAAACTTTGCTTATATTGATGACCAAGAAAAATACCGCGTCGAAAAAAATTCTAGTATGTTATACGTAACTTTTTGAAATATTAATTGAAATTCTAAAATGTGGTTTTCGAATATATTTTTAAATCATTCTTTCACCCTTCAGATTGGAACCCCTGAAAAATCCAAAGGCAAGGAAATGAACTCTGAATTCAATAACGGTTTTCATCTCATTCAACGCTTTCGGTTCAAGCATTTTAATCAATACGCCATTGTTCATTTTTAGATTGCAAGATAATAACTCTCTTTTACATTCAGTCATTTCAGCTGAAATAATACAATGGGCAGGAATAATGAAAAGTATTTGGCTTCGCTATCTAAATTAATCTTATATTCTACGAAATGAAATTCAATACGAATCTTATTTTATACCTGTCAAAGATTGCCGACTTAAATTTTCACAATACATATCGTAGTAGTGGGTGCTTATCCTTATGTGCTGAGAACTGACATTCATAATGTAACTGTCATGAGTAGGGTTAGTTATTTATTTTAAGGGAAAACTCACCTCCTCAGCTGCAATCTTTAGATGAGTTCTCTGGTGAGCCATCCCACTAAATGAGCGCTAATTTGGACAGACACGTTGAAACTTAGTAGGCACCGTTGAAGAAGATTGATTTAGATCTGCAATTTGTTAATAAGGAAACGGTTATTATTAAAGCTTTTAATTTCAACAGAAAGCTTATGAATCTCTCTCTCTCTCTCAGCATCAGCTCCAAGATACAACTCAAGAGATAAGAACTGTATTTATGATGCAAGAGGATATTGCAGATACGGAGAAAATTGCAGATTCAGACACAAAATGAATAATTATGATGAAGAAAGATCAAATATTATGGAAAAGTTGGATTTTTTAATGTCAGAATTTCTGGAAATGAAGAAAAGAACAACATACCAGAACAGGAAAGAGACATGGGAAAATCCTTATTATTACCCATATTAAATGAAGGAGAAAACATGCAAACCATCATAGTGATGAATGCGCAGGGTTTAGTTACGAGTAACTCAAAAAGAAAAATAAAGTACTTAGAAGAACTAACCCAAATTGAAAAGAAAATAGATATAATGAATATAAGTGAAACCTGGTATTCCCAAGAGACTGGGAATGACGATCAAATAAAAGGGTTCCAAACTTATAGATCAGATTGAAAAAATAGGAATCAAGGGGGAACCGCAATATATGGGAAAGACAAAAAAACAAGGAAAAATATATGAGAAATATAGTAACTCAGAATGTGAACTAATAACGGCAGAATTTGAATCTGAAAAATTAATGAACATAGTTATATATAGACCCACTAATACTAAAGAGTTTGACATAATAATAGAAAAATTGGATGATATATGTAAAAATCACAAGGACTGGACTATTCTACTATCTGGAGACTTTAACTTTCCTTTCGTAGACTGGAAAGAACGAATAGGAGATTGTGGTTGTATTTATACATATAAAAAAGAGAGTATAGTAGTGCAGAAGATAAGAGGCAATTCAAAAAGCTATTAGATATGCTACTAGAATACAACATTCAACAAATAAATCACCTGCCAACAAGAAAGGAAAATACTTTTGACCTAGTATTTGTGAACGAGGTTAATTATGTTAAAGAAATAATAGTTTATAATGCGAGTATTTCAGACCATAATGTCATAGAATTAACAGTCCATTCCAAAGCAAGTGAAAACAGAGATAAGCAAGAAATGAAAAAGTGGGAAGGATATGGAAAATACAACTTCTACAGTAAAAATATAAAATGGTCAGAAATAAATGATGAATTAAACAAAGATTGGGATAACATTTTCGTAAGTGATGACATAAGGGTAAATACGGAGATATTATATAAAATATTAGAGAAAATAGTGGATAAATATATACCGAAGAAGAAAAGTAAACATCAGTCATGCATACCAAGAGACAGAAGGATCTTGTTCTAGAAAATCCGAAAGTGGAAAAAAGGTTTTGCAAAAGAAAACAAGAGTAGGTGGTGTACTGAAGACAAAGGCAAAAGAAAAAAATGCATGGAAAGTTATAGAACTAAAAAGTAAGATAGAAAATGCAGAACAAAAGATTATACAATCAAAAGAAAATGAAAAATGGGACTTGGAAGAAAAAACCCTGGTAAATATCAAGCAAAACCCCAAACTATTATACTCGTATGCAAAAAAGATGAATAAAAGAAGAATAGAAATAGGCCCTCTAAGAATTGAAGGGAGATTAACGAATGAAAAAAAGGAAATATGCAACATATTGGCAGAACGATATAAGAGAGAATTCACCCCTAGAATTGATAATGAAGATAATGATATAGAAGTAAGGGACAAAACTAGTGAATATTTAGCTGACATAGATATTAATGAAGCTGATATTGTGCAGGCTATTAATGAAATTAAAAATGGAGCTGCTGCAGGGCATGATGGTGTCCCTACTATTTTGTTAAAGAAAGTAGTTCATTCTATCGCAAAGCCACTTGCAATATTATTAAGACAAAGTGTAGATACAGGCAAGATTTATGATGAGCACAAATTAGCATATATTACCCCTACTTTCAAAAGTGGATCAAGACTAGAGGCAAATAATTATAGGCCTGTGAGTCTAACATCACATATTATGAAAGTGTATGAAAGGGTAATGAAGAAAAATTTTATGAAACATTTAATAAAAGATAATTTGTTTAATATAGGACAACACGGTTTCGTACCCGGAAAAAGTACACAAACCCAAAACTTAGTCCACCGTGAGAACATATACAAAAATATGAAAAGCGGAAATGAAACAGATGTGGTTTATCTAGACTTTGCAAAAGCTTTTGACAAGGTAGACCATAATATATTAGCAAAGGAAATTAGAAAACATAATATCGTGGATAAAGTAGGAAGATGGTTAAAAGAATTTTTACACAACAGAAAACAGATAGTTATTGCAAACGATGAGAAACCGGATGAAGCTAAGGTAATATCCGGTGTGCCAAAAGGTACGGCGTTAGCTGCATTACTGTTTGTTATGATTGCAGACATAGACAGTAATGTTAAGGACTCGGTAGTGAGTAGTTTAGCCGATGACACAAGAATAAGTAGAGAAATTACTTGTGATGAAGATAGGAACGCACTACAAAGAGACCTTAACAAAGTATATGATTGGGCAGAGGTAAATAGGATGGTATTTAACTCTGATAAATTTGAATCAATAAATTATGGAGACAGAGAAGGAGCGCTATATGCATATAGGGGACCTAATAATGAGACAATCACAAATAAGGAAGCAGTTAAAGACCTTGGTGTGATGATGAATAGGAACATGTTATGCAATGATCAAATAGCAATTCTATTGGCAAAATCTAAAGCAAAAATGGGAATGTTGTTACGGCACTTCAAAACAAGAAAAGCTGAACACATGATTATGCTTTATAAAACATATGTTCGTAGTCCACTTGAATATTGCAATATGATATGGTACCCACACTATCAAAAGGATATTGCACAAATAGAGAGTGTACAAAGGTCCTTTACAGCTAGAATAGAAGAAATTAAGGACCTTGACTACTGGGAAAGACTGCAATCCTTAAAATTATATAGTCTAGAAAGGAGAAGAGAACGCTACATGATAATTCAGGCATGGAAACAGATAGAAGGCATAGCCGAAAACATCATGGAGCTAAAAATATCAGAAAGAGCAAGCAGAGGTATATTAATAGTGCCCAAAACTATACCAGGAAAAATAAGGAAAGCACACAGGACATTAATCCACTACGCACCAGCATCGATAATGCAGCGTCTATTCAGTGAGTTGCCAGCTCATCTGAGGAATATATCAGGAGTGAGCGTAGATGTGTTTAAGAATAAGCTCGACAAATATCTGAGCTGCATCCCAGACCATCCAAGACTGGAAGATGCAAAATATACCGGAAGATGTACTAGCAACTCTCTGGTAGACATTAGAGGTGCCTCACACTGAGGGACCTGGGGCAACCCGAACAAGATGTAAGGTATGTAAGGTCTCTCTCTCTCTCTCTCTCTCTCTCTCTCTCTCTCTCTCTCTCTCTACTTTTCTATTCATATGAAAAACGATGCATTCATAGGCTGATGGGATTTCATTTGATCTTTAATTTTTTTTTACCCCCAAACGTGCATAATTTAACAAACAAATATTTTACCTGGCGTTATTTATGGGGAAAGCCAAAAAATGAAGAGATCTATCAAAATCAGAAAACCTTTGATATCACCTCAAAAGGAAGGTTAAATCCTGAGAGACCCCAAGCAAACCTATCGGTAGGCCTTCCTTTATCTTTCCCTCCCTAAATATGATGTTGTTATGGGTCCAGTTGCCTCAAATCTCGACGCCCACCTGAAGGTACGAAACTCCTGTACCTGGGAGTATATTTGTAAAAGCGGTCCAAAATTCGGTTTATGATAGAAATTCTGTAATATTGTTACAGTTTTCCCAACTCTAAAAACAAAACAAAAAAATAATTATAAATAAATGAATAAAAATAAAGACTTGTCAAATCTAAACCGCATGACTTGTTCATAATTAGTCTATAAATAGTGACTGTTCATCTGTAATAGAAAATGTCTGAAGATTCCGTATCCTCGTGCGATGACGGGCATATTTAAAGGTTATATTTTACTCCTTGAAGGGAAACCGCGTCACGTTTCACGCTATGTCTACTATGCTCGGTTTTTTTCCATTTGTCCACCCGCCTGTGGTGTTTGCGTAATGTAACACTGCGTCCCTGGCTTTAGATAGTTACATTCAGCTTGCATTCACCAATAATAACAATATCCTATTTCGAATACTAACGGTGTAATTCGCATACAGTAAATTATCAAAACACTTTTCAGTTGCAAATGTACACCAAGATATCCTTTTATTTACCTAAAACTTACGTAACTATCTAAAGCCCGGGACGCAGTGTTACCATACGCAGACACCATAGGCGGGTGAACAGATGGAGATAAACAGAGTATAGGTGAAGGAGCAATGGAGGCGTGCAAACGGTGCTATGGGAAAGTATAAAAATGCGCGAGTTGTTATCTTGTGTTTGTGGCATTTTTCCAAAGGTGAACCGAGTATACAGGACCTTTGCCTGAAAGAAAGCGGGACGCCATATCTTAAAAACTGACAAGAGACTTTTTGATACTGCGAGACCTTTATTCTGTTTGGTAAATACAGCACCCTGGCCAATCTCTGAAAAATGTAAATGCCGCCAGTCCATGGTGCTGGTACGTTAAGTCCACAGATACAAAACATTTTCCAGCATAGAGGACCTTAACTGGGGCTACAAAAACCCCCATTTTATGTTATTTATGCTTTAGATATGATTATACAGTAAAGCAATTATTCACGGAATCTCCTTCATTCATATACGACGAAAAATTCATTTCCCATCGGACGTCGGGAATTTTATCTTGATCAAAAACTAAGCAACAAACTAGGATTACATTTCTTATTGGTTTGACAGTCAGATGACCGCAAAATGCATATCATTTTGTAAATACGATTAATTATTCTGCTTCCATTTTATCCGTGTTCATTGACGATGTATCTCACACGAAAATTTACATCGTGGGTGCGAATGTAGTATCATTTCAGTGTCAACTTGAACGTTCAACTGTTGTTTACAAGCGTAGCAGTCGAACGCCTCCTGAAACTTACTTCCATGATGATGAAACGTGATGTATGTGGATGTATAACGATTCAAAAGTGATCCTACAGGGCATTAGTAACGTATGCTGTATGAATATACAGCAATTAAGAATGTGTTGCCAAAACTATCAAGGTTGAAATCTACAAACTCAAAACAGTATGGTCGGGGTCAACGTTGTCAACCAACATTGTTTCCTTTCGAAAAAGGTGATGACTTCTTAAAGAAAATATATTCATTAGTTTCTCTCTCTCTCTCTCTCTCTCTCTCTCTCTCAAAAACGTTACCTATCTTCCCCCATTTGTCTTCCTCTGTACAATACTTCTTTTTCAGGGTATTCACTTCCTTCTCCTTGTCAACTCTTATATCTCTTTCGCTCATATAAATCCCTGAACTTATAGGATATTAATTATTATCCCAATGTTTCTCCGTATGGTAGATTCATACTTTCAAAATATATGTCTTCGTTTGATTAGTATTAATTGCTTTTACTGTACTGTTTGCATTCTGCTTCTTGTCCAGAGCGCACACATTTCAGACATGGTATATATATATATATATATATATATATATATATATATATATATATATATATATATATATATATAATATATATATATATATATATATATATATATATATATATATATATATATATATGTGTGTGTGTGTCTTCCGTTCGATTTTGATTTAAAAAATGGCATTCAGTGAATAATCTAAGAGATAGTATGGCATGGCATGAACCAATCCTTCAACACAGACATCTATTTATCGAAGAGTCCTTTTGGTTACCTTCGTTCAGAATACTGGCAGCACACATAGTCACCATTGTCTGAGATCACACCGTGAGTTGCCCAGAAATCATTTCAGAATCAGTTTCGCACTTCGTTGTTAAATCAAAGCGCCATCTTTTACTTTTTGTTCTCCTTCGAATAGACATTTTATTAGTATTGATTACAGAAGGCAACACTTGGGAGAAATAAATGAACTCTATATAAAATTGAATACATATATTTAGAGCTATAAAATAACAGAACGTTGTAACTGAAATGCTAAGGCAATATTCAAATCTAAACAATTGCAAATAAACTCAGACATCCCTCTTATCACATCACATCTCTATTCGTTCTGAAAACTGGGGAAAATTTTTTTTTTTATAAAAGCAAAAAATTCTTCAAAATGGAAAATTATTTCAGATTTTATTGATTTTCTGCATTTTTTTATCCTCCAGTGTCACAACAACCCTGCAGAAAAGAAACCGTCTCCCTTTAAGCCAATGACTTTTTCAAGATGACTAATCATGCATTCAATTAGCGTCACAAATACATCTGCTCGTTGCTTGACATCTTGCCAAAGATTCAAAGCTCTCTCGAAAGCTGCCTTGTCGTCTGGAGGCTGGTGGATAATCCAGTCCTTGCAAATAAGATTCCAGATGTGAGACATGGGGTGGCAGTCAGCATCCCTTCCAGTCCACTTGCAAATTTGGATTTCTGGATGGTTATTGAGCCAGGCCGTAATTGCAGGAGTTTCGAGCAAGTTTTTACAGTTGTGCACGAGTGTGATGTTCGTCTTTTCTTCTTGTGATCCTAATGCTGCGATTGAGGGGAGGATGCTGTCGTTCAGGAGACAAACATAGTCTTCTGGGACGGTCCGTCTCGAGAAGCAGACGACGTCACCCAGCCCATGCACCCACATCCATCCCAGCAAGAATGTAGAGGACATCACCTGCCTAGATTTGCCCTGGTTGTCTGGTGAGAGTTTTTCCTTCACAAATCTCACTTCGCTGCAGAATATGACGTTCTTGAGCGCCCCGCAACCCTTCTGCGTGTGATGATTGGTTAATAATAAGTTCCTCGCTTTATCCAGGTAACAGATGTCCCCTCGCTCCACGCCACTGGCGTGACACCAAAGAGGAGGAGGATGGTTAGCAGGACGAAGGCCCGTTGATGCTAACCCCGCTACCGTAGCAGGCGATGCTGCTAACTTTGCTACCGTAGCGTTCTTATTAGCCTTGCTCGACGCTCCCCGTCCCGTCTTGCACTTGTTATGGACATTGCCTTCTTCTTGCCAGCGATGGATCCATCTGTAAACGGTCGTTACACTGATGCCAACTTCTCTCGCAATTGACCGAGCGGACTTTCCACTGAGCCAAAGTTTGACCAAGTGGATTCGCAGAGCTCTGTCCAGGGGCCTCCATGTTTGGGAGTATTCCATTCGGCATACAAAGCACCTGAGTGATGATAAATATTTATTCTACTTGAACCTTTCGTGTCATGTTCGTTGCTATACAGAATCAGATATATTCAAAGAATACCATTTGATTTTTTTTTTTTTTAGAAGATTACTTGAACCTTTCGTGTCATGTTCATTCCAATACTGAATCAGATAAATATACATTCAAAGAATACCATTTTTGTTTCTGTTTTTGTTTTTGTTATTTAGGAGATACTTGAACCTTTCGTGTCATGTTCATTCCAATACAGGAGCAGATATATTCAAAGAATACCATTTGTTTTTTAGGAGATACTTGAACCTTTCGCGTCATGTTCGATGCAATACAGAATTAGATATATTCAAAGAATACCATTTTTTTTTTTTAGGAGATTGGCCATCCCTATATTTCAGCAATATAGTTGCAATCTTCCAGAAAAATGGCAATGATTATAATCTTGAGCTTTGATACAACGGCAATCTCTCACGACACCATCGAACATATATAGCACAACCACTCTGCATTGGCGTCGTGACACAAAAACAGGAAAATTAAATATACCTATCTCTAAAATATTACAAAAAAATACTACTATGAGATTCAGGGTCTCTGTAACACGGTTTTTTGGACTTTGCTCTTTGTCAAAGCATCGGATGTAGCTGAAAGTTGACATATGTATATTTTACAACCACACACAAATTTTGTCAGCATTGTCAATAACCTAAACCCGATAGTTTTGATTTTTATAGAGTAAAAATGAACTAGCCGACGCCATGGCCAATGATTACGAGCCAAGAGTCGAAAAACATTCATTACGTAAGCAAGGTAAACAAACACCTTCTGACTAAATGTTGCCCCGCCCATCCACCAGACAGAAATGCCATCGGCTCTGAAACCCAAAGACTTTATGAATGGCGGAACGATACATAGATGTGGGTGCTAGCATAGTAATACTACTGTAGCAGTAGTGCCGCAACAGTATAGCAGTAATATACATGAATTAAACGTTTAAACCAACTGCTGGGATCCTTGAGGATCATTTAGCACTTCTTACAACTACTCGAGAAATTAGTTTTTATAGCCAGAAGTTAAATTTTCTAATCCAACAATGCCCATGGTAGCCTTCAGTGTTATCCGGAATTATAACGAGGCGAAAGTGGGTGGAGCCTCATGAAGTCACCATTCTGACGATAATTATTGGTGAAGGTTTAAAGCCAATATACGGTACCGGCTATTTTTTTTCAGTAAATAGGTAGATAGCCAATAAATAAAAATTGCTTGACATTGGATATAGCAGTTATCAAATCATCTTGTCTACTATGTTTTTGGTAATTACCAACTATTCCCTACATCTTGTCAATCTGATTGTGACCTATAAAGTAGACCTGTTAATTTCTTTGGAAACTTATTTTGGGAGTTAGACTAATAATCGAAGTGTTTTTGTATTTATTAACATATTTTGTTGGTTTGTTCATTATGACAATTATCAGTGGGGAGGTTCCAGAGTTCAGAAAGGTGTACTGCTTTGCTTGTATTTAAATTTGTATGTCATTGTTGCCAGAGGTTTAGCCTTCGTTACGTATAGCCAATCATCCATCGAGAAAGAGGGAAGAAATGATGTCATAAGTTACGTAACGAGTGCGTTCGAAACCTTTTCTCTGAGTAAGTTGGCCCGTCTTCAAAAAAGGTCACTTTTACATTATAAGTACCAAATTTATTCAACCTACGTAGCGCAGAATACACTCAAAATTTATGTGTTGATATAATATGTATTCTGAATAAGCGTTATATTTATGAAATGCATAGATAAAAAGTTATTGCGAAAAAACCGTGTTACAGAGGCCCTGAATCTCATAGTAAACGACATTAACATAACACAATCGTGATAAGGACTTTCATAACAACAGATGATCATGAAAAATATAACATTTAATCATGGGTATTATTTTAACCTTTTATAACTTATGTAGGTAGGTTAGGTCACTTGGCAAAAAAAAAAAAAAAAAAAAAAAAAAAAAAAAGGCGTGATCCGATCTCCAGCTTACCCGAGATATGAGCAAGATTTTCCCCTCACACGCATAACTTGTAAACATTACATTCCTAACTTAACGTAAATGAAAACGTGCTAAAATCTACGGTCAAATAGAGCCTTGTTTCACCAACGAAAACTAAGATAAATACGCTATATTTTATTAGAAATAATTGTTCTGTACTGTTTAACAAGCACATTATTCATCTTTTACATATTCTTTATAATAGATAAATCATAAATATCCTAACCTAAAATTCCTGTATTTTTAACTCAATGCGAAACAACTTTTTTCAGACCTTTTTTTTCCATAGACCTTTCCTACCCCTTTCAACAACAACAACAACAACAACAAAGTATTTCGTAGGCTGACTCCCCGAGTAAGCGAAAATGTTCTGTAAAGTTAATCAGAATGCAAGGAGATATTAAGGAGATATTATGGCGAAGAGAGCGTATTTTATTCACACGCCGATTGGCATGTGTATGACAGAGTCAATATCAGCTAAAAAGTCTCTCTCTTGATAGCTGGGTGGTCTAGGACTCTAAGTCACTGTATATAGTTGTTTCGAAACCGGCATCGGTTCGAAGTGCTTATATCAGTTATAATGACATATGGATCTAGGTTATTCCTAAGTTATAGTGGAATGATTGTTAAACGATGTTTGTAGTTTAATACACACACACTCACACACACACACACACACGCGCCCACTCACACACACAAAATCCATAATTAAGCGGTTAAGAATATCAACAGGGTATTTTGCCAAAACTATGGAGCAGGCCTATCAGAGCTAATATGTGAAAAGGGCCTACTTTGAAAAAGTGTTTATTGCGGTGTTATCTGTCCAGATGAATAGAAGGAAGTTCGATAGGTTACGAAAAAGCCTTATATCACGTTTTCATAAAGCTTTGGTGATTATTATTCAAGTCTTTATATGACTGAATTGAACACGTATTGTCACTGCTCAAAAGATTGTTAAATTTTTTTTACGTAATTACTTATATTCAAATATTCTGGCTCTTCAGACCTGTCAGCTTTCACCAGGCGCATATTTCCTTTTCATCTACTTTCAACACCACGAATCTTTCGAAGTATCTGTTTTTACATGTTTATGTAAATAATTCCCTTGGCTATTGCAAGTCCACTAAAAACGTCACTATACTTGTCCAAATTTCATATTATTTAACTAAATATCTCCATACTGGCCACCGCATCATGAGATAATGTGAAATTTAGCCTGTAACTGAAGGCATAATGTATTTCGATCTATGCGTCTATCATACAGGTTGCCGAAAAGATAATTGAATTACTTTCGTTAGAGTTCTCTTCTATCTTTTTAGGTATTCTACTATCTCTTTATTCGTGCGTACAGTGCGTCATCCCAGCGTATATTAATGTCAATATCTGCCACTAGGTATCAATCCTCTTCAGGATTTCTCATCTGGAGAATGGAGAGTGGTTCAGGATTTTTTTTTAAATTAAGGGGAATCATTCCTGATTTACCAGTTTTAGGGCGGATGTAGCAGCGAGTGATATCTTACTTTTTTTTAGGGGGTGGGGGGGGCCTTTCATTACAGCAGAATAATGCTAATTTTCATAGGGGAAATCACGCAGGAAACACACAAGCATATATATGCGCATATATATACGTATATATATATATATATATATATATATATATATATATATATATATACACACACACACACACACACACACATATATATATATATATATATATATATATATATATATATATATATATATATATATATATATATATACTTATTTATACATACGCGAATAATGTGCCTGAATTACAGTTTGCACTGAGAATTTCTTTTAATGTCCATGTGAGTATATTTTTATTTTGTCTACTGTTCTCATTATCAGAGTGCTACAAAATTTCAGCGGATCAGAAAAAACCCAATGTTTTGTAAATATCTTTTCAAACAATTTCTTTAGAATATTAATTTTTCTTAAACATGAACATGAAGTCGATACGCATTAAACCCCACTAGTGATAACTTGCTTATTGCCAACACTTTCGCGAAGACTAAACAGGACACCAAAGCAAGAAGTATTTTGGAATAAAAGGCGAAAAATAAACCAGAAATTCTCATGCAATCGTGAAAAAAAAATTTATTCAAATAACAAAGAGCGGACGTTACCTTTCTAACCTCCAACATATAATGCAAAAGCACAGATTCTCTTAACACTTTCGCGAAGACTAAACAGGGCAGCGAAAAGCAAGAAGTATTTTGGAATGAAAGTCGAAAAATAAACCAGAAATTCTCATGCAATGGTGAAAAAAAAAAAGTTGATCCAAATAACAAAGAGCGGACGGTACCTTTCTAACCTCCAACAGATGTCGGAAAAGCACAAGCGGGCAGATGCTCGTTCACCTGTCTCTCTCCCAAGGGGCAATGCAGAGCCTTTACCTGTCCCTCCGCCTTATAACAAGGGGGTCGTAAACGCCCCTCGCGTGTGTGATTCGTGCGTCTTTCATTCCCCTGCAAAGGTGAAGGGAGATCACCTGAAAATAACGATAATTTTTCCGCGACGAGTGATGTTGAAGAGTCGTCTGCTGTTCATTTATTCAGAAGTGACAGTTATTGTTCGGACGCAGTAAAGCGACCACGGGACGACTTTGTGTTCAAATTAGGCTGCTTTTGGGGGAAGTGAGACTTGCACGAATTCTTCCAGCACTCCGCTAAAAATACACACATACACACACACGCATATATATATATATATATATATATATATATATATATAATATATATATATATATATATATATATATATATATATATATATATATATATATATATGTATATATATATATATATATTGTATAAATATTGCATATATATATATATATATATATATATATATATATATATATATATATATATATATATATATGTATACATGCTTAAAAATTCACAGTAGATGCATGTGACTTCATTAAATAAGCGAATACGCTTGGATTTCTGACTATCATTTTCCTGTGGTATTCGCTTATATTTACTCACAAATACACACCCACACACACACACACACCCACACACATATATATATCTATATATATATATATATATATATATATAACTAATATATATATATATATATATATATATATATCAGATTTTTTTCCAACAAGTTTTGTCACATAATCTCCAAGCAAATAAAAATTAACCCTCTCATAAACATATATACTTAGGGGCCATGAATAATGATATTAGTTCGCCAACTCAAATTTAATTGCAATATTTTTTTCCTATTTCTTCACTAACGGTCACAATACTGTCGCCTCTACTGAAAAAAACATTAATATGAAAAAAAAATGGCTATATAGTATACCCAATACAGAGACGAATATGTAGCTTAAACGTCATCGGCACGTAAGCAGGCGGCATAATATTATATGACTCACTCTGATCTTCCAGACCTATCATAAGAACGCGCGCACGCACGCACACACACACACACACACACCATATATATATATATATATATATATATATATATATATATATAATATATATATATATATATATATTATATGTATATATATATATGAATATTATCACATCACCGTGATCCATATACATTCATCGAGCTAGAAATGTCCTTTAATATCCAATTCGCTCTACCTCGGAATTGGATATTAAAGGACAGAGGGCGAAATTATTATCAAATAAAAAATTCCCTTCGGTTAACACATACGAAAATATTTTAATTCAGAGGTAGAGTGAATTGGATATTAAAGGGTACTTGAAGCTCGATGCTATAGTGTATAATATATATATATATATATATATATATCTTATATAATATATATCTATATATATATATAAGATGGATAGATACATAGATACATTGGGAAATATTAAATATTAAGACACACATGTGTCCTTCAATATTGGATTTACTATACCCTTATATTTTAGGAACAAGTAATAGCCAAGGTATGGAGTGACTTCGATCTTCAACTATTTTTGCAGCTTATTATTCGCGAATTAAAAAATAAAAAGTCGCGCTTGTAAAAGCCACAAATTTAGAACAGCGAAATTGTGTTGTTTTATATTTATACATAAGTCATTTTTTTCACTGCTAACCATTGTTGATATATCCTGAAGTACGATGAGCGTGAAAAGGTATAATGAAAAGGAGTACTAATTACCTTTAAGCAGAACGTATATATTTACCTTTTTTGTTTCCGACAGTTAACAAGAAATACGAAACGAGTCTAATGGTTGTTAACCTCGAGCTTAATGGCCTTTTGTTTCAATGTTTACTTTCATTTTTGTAAAGGACGGAAGATGGTGAAATAATTACCATTGGATTCCTGGCTGTGGCTGGAGCTCTTCCCTACACCTGCTCTTCAACACTGATGACAAGTTCTACCTTTACAAAGAAAAAGGTACGTTCAGTTTGGTACATTGCATAAGCGATTTTTCCATGTGGTTTCGTTTTCTTTCGTCCTCTTGAAATAGGAAGAAAAATTTAGGTGAAAATCGCGTAGGTGAAATCCATAGGTCGACGGATTTTTGTGCCGTAACGTAATCACCCATTTCCGTTATTACAAACTGTGCTTCTTCTGTGTCCACGTATGACGATAGCAGATGTGGATCTGTGGATGCACTATGTACTTTTTGGTAGATGTACTTTTGGGAATCTCCAGTGCCCATTGAAATTAAGAAAAAACAAAATTTAAAGAGAATTTAATTTTCTGAGAAATAACAATTGAAGCTTATCAATTTCTAAGGTTATTTTGTTCTACGAGACCCATTTAGTCGCATTTTTTAACTTACGGGTCGACGAAAAGCTTATTTTTCTTAACTGGAAAGTGAACTGTAAAGAGAATTAATTCTCTTGAGAAATAACAATTGAAACTGATCCATTTCCTCGATTATTTTGTTCTACGAGACCCGTTTAGTCTCCTTTTTTTTTTTTTTTTGTTTTTTTTTTTTTTTTTTTTTTTTTTTTTTTTTTTTTTTTAACTTAATGGTCGACGAAAAGCTTTTTTTCTTAACTGGAAAGCGAGAAGTGAAGTACAGTAAGAGACCGTATGGAAGACTCAGAAAACTGAACTAAAACAGACAAATTTGGCCTAACCAGAAGGACCCAGTGGGGGACCCAGTGAGATCCAGTATGACTACTTCAAATATTAGTTTAGTTGCTGATGACAAAAACATCGTAGTTTATGACCGAAGGGGTGCATCAACGAACCCTACTGTTTACAGTCACTTATATAATATATTCATGGATGTCCGGGTGTTTGATGAGAGAGATTTCCATTGCACCCCTTTCTGGATGACAGGTGTCTGGGAGTGCGAAACTGGCCAAAAAATGTTCAACTACCTAACTCGGTGTGTGTGCCCGTCTTACGTCACTATACAGACCCGTTGTCCAGAAAGGGGTTGGATGGAATTCAGTTTTATTCCCGGAGACATCCATGAACTTATATGATTGACCATAATTACCATACAGAGCGTAGTGTGCAAATTTGCATTTTGATTTTTTCTTTTTTTGTGATTGACCTGTTCCTAACACCTGCCCTTGTCACGGGTCAGGGATTGTTATTCAAAAGTTGTGTTTTGTTTGAGATAATTCGCTCCTATGAATTTTCCGGAGGTATTTAGTTTAGTTTCCTTACGTGCTGCCTTATAGCAAAAGAAAACTTAAGATAAAAAAAATGCTTGGGTTTGCTGCTTATATCTTCGGAAAACTATGCTAGACACAGAATCACAAAGTACATAAAAGTATAATTCTATACCTTTTGCATTTTTCTCTACTTGAGAATTTTGATAAATCTTTTTCTTTCCTGGAACTGTGGCACGAACTTAAACCCTGTCAGGAAATTCAAAGGTTGCACCCAAAAGCCAGAAGTATTTTTTCCAAGAAGTCTCTCTTGTATAAATGGTCGCTCTTGTATAAATGGCAGTCAGTCAGTCCTGGAATCCTCATTCAGTACAACCCTAGCTGATGGATATTCATGGCCAATAACTTCCTCAAAAGCCAGAAGTATTTTTTCCAGGAAATGTCTCTTGTATAAATGGCAGTCAGTCAGTGCTGGAATCATTCAGTACAACCTTGGCTGATAGATATTCATGGCCAATAACTTCCTCAAAAGCCAGAAGTATTTTTTCCAGGAAATGTCCCTTGTATAAATGGCAGTCAGTTTGTGCTGGAATCAGTCAGTCCAACCCTAGCTGATGGATATTCATGGCCAATAACTTCTTCAAAAGCCAGAAGTATTTTTCCAGGAATTCTCTCTTGTATAAATAGCAGGCAGTCAGTGCTGGAATCATTCAGTCCAACCCTAGCTGATGGATATTTATGGCCAATTACTTCCTCATTCTTGTTTCTGTGTTCCTAGGTACTTGTGGAGAGCTCTTTATGACTTAGTGAGCTTAGTGTTCATCACCTGAAAGAACCATATTATTGTTAATATTCACTTGAACCTCAACAAGGTTCCTGAACATAATTTCCTTTCCCATCAACAGAAAAAAAGTGTTTTTAGAAATACATTTGTTTTGGAATTTGTATCCTTCATTTTTTTGATGGATATGTGAAAATGATATATCACCCACGGAGCTTGAAATACTACATCCGGGTCTTTGCAGTGAATTTAACAAATCGGTTCTAAATATCCATTATAATATAGTTTTGGTCCTAACACTATTCCCTGTGTTACTCCTTTACTTAATGTTCATACAAAAAGGAATTTGAATTCTGTACTATAGTTTCTAACCATGCATGTTTTCCAAGCGCACAAGGGCTTCATCAACCATCCCAGCTGACCCAGATCATTTGGAAGTATGTCGTTCAAAAGTATATATAATAAAAAGGATAAAAATACATTTGGATGAAGTACAACCTGCTAACTACATTATTCTTTCTCTTTCCTTTCAATTTTTTCAAACTTTTATTTAAAGTCTACAAAAATACAATATTTACTTTTTAGCAATTAAGATGTTGAACACAAGAACTTGGATTAAGTATAACCTGCTAACTACATCATTATTTCCCTTGCCTTTCCATTTTTTCAAAGGCAATATTTACTTTTCAGCAATCAAGATATTTAACAAACACAAAAATTCGTTTGTATCACTTTTCTTAAATTTTTCCCCATACAAAATTAATACAAACCACCTCACATAATTTAATCTCTGCCTAAGAAAATTTTTTTTTTTAAATTTTCAATAAGCTTCTGCATTCCTATGAATCCTTTAAGTGGATTATATAGCATACTTAGAAGACTATAATTGACTTTATGCTGACTATCCAGTAAAGCTTCAACCATTTCAATAAAAAATAACCATAGTAGATTCACATCAACCGTGCATTTGATGTCTAGGTCAGTCCCTTACGACGCTCCTGATTGGCCGTTGAGAAACCAATCACAGGACTGGAAACTCTCACTCTCGAGAGAGTTCACATAGGCTGGATGTATGTTCCAACACTTCTGAGGGATAGTTTTGAAAGACTTAACCATCAGGAGAGGTGGAACATAGATCCTACCCATGTGAACTCTTGAGAGAGTAAGAGTTTCCAGCCCTGTGATTGGCTTATCAACAACCAATCAGGAACGTCGTAAGGGACTGGCCTAGGCATCAAATACACGGTTGCTGTGAATCTACTATAGTTCAAGATCACGTGTTATAGCACATTTACCATGACTGCTAATTTTATTATTTTAGGTTATAATACTTCTCAGAAAGAACATTTACTCCAGTTGTCAAGAAATGAAACTTGAATTATGCAAAGTGTGGAGCAAACATTCAGTGGAGAGGGCTATAAAAATCGTAGTGGTTGGAGATGGAGCCGTGGGCAAAACAAGTCTGGTGATGAGCTATACGCAAAATACTTTTCCAACTGCCTACGCCCCTACGGTAAGTAGACTAAAGCTTTCTTTGGTTTTAACTTAAACCTCAGTACAGGTACATTCATACGGGTCTGTGTAAATTGGAGTAGGTTTATTGTGCATTTGAGTTTTACCCCCACTTAATGCTATATTAAGCTTGGGACTGAATATTTTGGGAAATGGCAAGTAACAGCGCCTCAATATATGTTTGTCAGCAGCCTTACAATATATGTTAAGGCATCAGTCCTAAAATATATGTTAGTCAGCAGCCTTACAATATATGTTAGTCAGTATTAACAGCTGATATTCTTAAGAAAAGTAGAACCAAAGTGATGGTTATGTCCTTTCTTACATTATTGGACGCTCAAGAAAAATGGCGAGAGATACCAGCCCTGTGGCATTGTCAGTTTCAATATTTACCATCAATGGACTTGGCAAAATGCTGACAATTCTCCTATAAAAAGGATTCTTCATAAAAATTTTCACTTTCTCTATTCCACAGATATTTGATAACTTCATTGCTAACGTACTGATCAATGGAGAACCATTCAAAATAAACTTGTTTGACACTGCTGGTCATGAGAACTTCGACCGGATAAGGCCACTGACATACCCAGACACTGATGTTGTTCTCGTATGCTTCTCTGTGAATAATATGAATTCCTTCCAGAACGTTAAAAATGTGGTAAGTTAGAACTGTTAATTTTTAATTTTCTGGATAGATGAACACTGGTATCATTCACTTATTCATGATTTATTATATTGATTTATATTAATTTTCACGAGGGCGCTGAATAATCCTGATGAGTTTCCGGCGCTCGGTCTGCAAGACCTAAATTTTTTCATAATCAATCGATCAATAAAACAGTATTACTGATCATGTAGAAACTAAATTCAAACCAGTATCGGAGAGTTGGTCTACCTGGCGACCAGCTATGACACGTTTAGAACCGAAAGCCAATAATGAGAGAGTATTGACAGACCAATTTCCTTTCTAGTGGATTCCCGAAGTGAAGAAGTACTGTCCCGACACCCCTTACGTGCTGGTCGGGACGAAAACGGACCTCCGGAGGAGCGCTCGCTACTCTGAAGACGATCTGGGTTTCATCAGGTGTCTGGATGGGCGAAGACTCAGCCGGGAGGTGAAGGCAGTAGCTTACATGGAGTGCTCCGCTCTGACAAGAGAAGGACTAAAGAATATCTTCGACGAGGCCATCTTGACTTCAGTGACGGCCGAGGAGACGCAGGGTTGCGGATGCACCATCTTGTAGCATGTCCTACGAGAGACGTAGTCGCCATAACAAAGTGCTCAATGATGAAGAAAATGTTCCCAAATTTCATTCTACAAAATCTAATGACTCTATAGTATTGATAAGATGATTAAAAACATCTTGAACGACTTGAGTAAGGCTCGCAGTCTGTACCAAACGGATCTCAGCCTGCTCTTTTGAGTATCTATTTTAATCAACAAAAATTACGCCTGTTGAATGGTTCGCCTGGTCGTGTTTGGATTATTTGGTAAGGGGTTGTTAAGTGTTTTTTTTTTTTCGTTGCTTATTGGATTGTTGCTGATCAGAATCTGAGCTATTTCCAGTCTGGTTAGCCGAGGAAGGTTAGGGTTTAATATAAGTTTGTTTTGGCGGATATGAATAATAAAGTTCTCACTCAAGAATATTCATTGTGAAACTACATTCCTTTTATGCGACCTATATCAGTAAAGCTTTGCCAATACTGTTATGATATTCAATGAGGAGTGAATTATTGCGTTATCATTTTCAGTTGGTTACAGAATAATACCATCGAATGTTTAAAGGCTAATAAATTTTTTGAAACTTCTTTTTTTTAAAATACTAAGTGTAAAAGGGTATTTTTCTGATAAGACCCCCTCCGATTTAATTTTTTTTCTCTGACGATATTTTCTTAAATATGAATTCATATGATAATCAGTAGTTAAGCTACGTATACTTTAAGCTATGGCAATTGGTCATTTTGTATTTTACGAAATTACTGAAAAGATTTGTTGCGTAATCTACGTGATTTTGTAACACTTGAAGAAAAGACGTTGCTTTGAATTAAAGCTGATTCTGGTTTTGGCAGATTTTCGATTTGATACACTATCCCGAAACCGAATTATAAAAACATAATGATTTTAAAGACGATAACACTTTGCGTTACTCGTCTGTCTTTCCACATAATGTCTTAACTATCATTAGTTCCTACACGATATACAAACGCCCGATCCCTTACACTAGAAAGTATATTTCCTAATGTAAAGGACCTCAGGTTTGTATATTTAGGAAACATACAATTTACTTTCAAATATTGTCATTTGTTCCTACACGATATACAAGCCCTCTGTCGTTTACATTAGGAATTACTTTATAATGTAAAGGGCCTCAGGTTTGTATAGTTAGGAAAAATACAATTTACTTAAAAAAAATGTTTTTTAAAAATTTTATTTTAACTTTAATCCTTATAGTTTTAACCCCCAAAATGCTAAATTATTTCTACAAAATCGCTGTCATTGTCAATTACTATTCAAGATTTTCCAGCTTTCGTTTCATTCCTGGTTACTGTGAATTGAAACTTTTGAAAATTGTGAGTGGTTTTATTTTCCCCCATTTTTGTATGAATAATTACTTTAATCTATCCACTGGAGATATTGCTGTTTCATGACGAGAAGCTGCTTCAAGTTGCATATTAATTGTGAGCGCCTCAGTGGCGTGATCGGTATGGTCTTCACCTGCCACCTCGGTGGCCGCGAGTTCGATTCTCGGGCATTTCATTGAGGAGCGAGAGACTTGTATTTCTGGTGACAGAAGTTCACTCTCGACGTGGTTCGGAAGTCACGTATAAAGCCGTTGGTCCCGTTGCTGAATAACCACTGGTTCCAAGCAACGTTAAAACTCCATACAAACATATTACTTGTGAAAGAAGGCTTACTATTTTACTAACTGGGCATCTACTAAATGGAAATACAGTTCATTTAGTATACGTACGAACACTGAAGTGGACAATACCTGAGCATCCTGTCGGTTAAATCATAAGTCTCGTTACATTCAGTAATTTTGGTTGTCCCTCAAGCGAAAATGACATTTACATTTGTGAAATATAACTCTGTATTTGCGTGGCTGAGGTGCCGTTAGCGTTTGCAGATTATAAGACCTTAATGAGTTATATTAAATGTAGATATACACACAATATTTCCAAGTAAATAAATAATTTTTAAACTATACGTTTTGATTTATACTGATTGTGGCAAAATGTTATTTAAGTTTTTATTCATATTTTTGTATTAAGAGAATTATTCAAATGAAAATTATTGGAAGATAACTGTATTTTTAAAATAAGATACAAGAAAAAATGAGTTCAAAAGACTTCCGGCCATCTTTGACGTCTTTGAAAGCAAGGAAGACACTGGCTACTTTTTCATTTCTCCATAAAATGTGTTGCAAGGTATGATTACATGACCGCCGCCTACTCCCCACACAAACTTTAGAGGAATTAATCATCAGGAGAAGAAATTAAGTTAAATTTGATCCGCGGGTGTTAAAGCATATTTTAAGTGAAAAGTTAGATTTTTTACAATCGAATAAATTAGTATATAAACATAAATTGGCCTTATTACAGAAGATTGTACGAAACTGATGTGTAGTTTTTCTTAAGGTATATGCATTGAGTATACGGCTTTATAAGTTTGTCAATTACAGAAATATTTATCGCGCGAATGTCGTTCAAGCCTTGTATGCAACAACGTCTTATGATAAATTTTACGAAGCAAGCCAAATTTGAAATTTTTATTTTCCTTCAACTTCAAAACTAGTGACATTGTAGACCAGGAAAATTATTTGAAAATATAAAGACTAATGAAGTACTGACTCGGGAAAATAATTTGAAAATATGAAGACTTGAGTAGTACTGACTAATTAAAATAAAATTGACACTAGAAGAAGAAAACAGAAATGAAGCAAGAGTGTGTATATATACAAATCTAATATATATATATATATATATATATTTATATATATAATATAAAGATCAGAGGGCAGTGGAAACAGGCTAGTACATAAACCTTCATATATCGACTGATTAGCTATTTAACTGTATCTATATATATATATATATATATATATATTATATATATATATAATATATATATATATATATAATATATATTATATATATATATTTTTAATATATATATAATTATATATTTATATTATTTATATATATTATATATATATATTATATTAATATATATTATATATATTTATAATATTATATATATTAATATATTAATATATTATATATATTATATAATTATATATATTTATATATTATATTATATATTTAATATATTATCATATATATATATATATATTATATATATATATTAATATATATATATATATATTATATTATATTTTATATTATAATATATTATATATTATATATATACAATATATATTATATTATATTTATATATATATATTATATTATTATATATTTATATTATTATATTATATTATATTATTATATTATATTATATGATTATATAGATTATATTAATTATATTAATATATTATATTAATTATATTAATTTATTATATTATTATTATTTATTTATATTCTATATATTATATATATTTATATATTATATATATATTATATATATTATATATTATATATATACATATATTATATTATATTATTAATTTATAATATTATTATAATTATACCCAATACGCGTGTGCATAAATCGTCTGATTGTAATTTCCTTCCTTCTTGAAGAGATTGATAATTAATTTAAAAACCCAGCTATTGATCTGTGGCCACCACCACGAACCAATGAGTCTAATCAGAAATGAAAAGAGTGAAATGTTTCCTTAATGTTCCTCGCGACGATTTCGCCTCCTGTCGCTCAAACCATGTAAACACAGCCTCCCCCAGCTATTTTCCACCATCCCCAACCCACCCCACCCCCCTCCCCAAGGTGGGGGAGATATATGACTCACTGTTAATCGTCCAGAGGGTAATTTGCGATCGGTTATAAGCTGACGCAACAGTCAGCAGTCCCCCAATTCTTTCTTCAGCACCAGAGGAGTAGGACGAGAAGACCTGCAGTCGTCGATCTGAGTTCTCCTCAGAAGACCAGTCGATCTGAGCTCAGAAGGACATCGGTGACTGCAGCAAGGCTGGGTACCATCCTTGGATACCACCATCATCCTTTCGCCCTGGTCAAAGTTACCTACCACCTCGCGTAGCGATTTTAGGATAGGTTTTATTTCCTTTACAGATTCTGGGGCAAAACACAGTGTTTATAACCCTAAAGGGTTTCACGGTGAAAATTAGTTTAACAAAATTATAGTTTTCGGAAAAGTAAGCAGTATATAGTCTTTTTTAGTCACAATGACGTTCCATTGCTGTCTGAGTGATTTTGAAGCTGTCTTTTTATAAATACTATGGAGTAAATTCTTGCAGATGAATGGCTTTGAACAGATTTGAAAGGAACGAGGTTTTAAGCGTTTAGGATCACCTCTGACTTTTCAAGCTATTGTGTCTATTAAGGGAATGAAATATTTCCCTTCAGGGATACTACTATACATTCATAAATATTGTCCATTGCACAATCACCAAAGCAATTCACATTGCTTATTGACTTTTGACTTGAGAAAATTCCAGTCGGGCTTAGATAGTTTTTGGTATGATGGTATAATACCTTTTTTTCAGTTTTGATTTATAATAAAATTGAAATACTGGAAAGATGGAAGACTTCTTCCCCAGAAGAACCAGAACACAGTTCAAAGCACATTTGAAAATATATTAAATAGATCCATTCAAAAGATTTTTTTTAGTAAAAGCCTTTTTTTTTTTTTTTTTTTTTTTTTTTTTTTTTTGTTTTGGGGGTACCGTACTGCAATATTTGTAAGAAGCTTTGAAACTTACCGGTATGTTCCTTGACATGGATGAGATACAAGAATGTACAGTCACTCATATAAGTTCATGAATGTCTACGGCATAAGCTGAATTCCACTCAACCCTTTCTGGACAACGGGTCTGTATAGTGACGTAAGACGGGCACACAATGAAATTTTCTTCTACAGTAGAGTTACATAGGTAGTTGAACATGTTTTGGCCAGTTTCGCACTCCCAGACACCTGTCATCCAGAAAGGGGTGAGATGGAAATCTCTCTCATCAAACACCCGGACATCCATGAACTTATATGAGTGACTGTACATCTTGTTTTGAAGACCCGATCTATTATCATCCGAGGTCCGTCTTTTTATCGTTTCCAGTCTTTCCGAAGAAGAACGTATCTTGAAGCCAATTCAGAAGACAATATCCGATAGATTGATTGAAATATAGCTTGGATATTGAATCTTGAAATTTTGTTGTTGTTCTATAAAGCGTTAAGAATATCCTCCCAACGCTTGGCTTTTACAGATGCGGTGAAACAGTATAACATGTTGGATGGTTTCCTGGTCTGTCACAATAAAAATCTTGTCAATTTGTATTTTTAATTAAAAAAAACAAGTATTAATTCAGTTGGTTGAAGAGGACCGTCGTGTGCAAAAAAGGTCGAATGCTTCGTTTTTTAACCATTTTTGTATTTTGGACTGTCACAATAAAAGAACTTGTCAATTTGTCTTTTTAAGAAAAACAAGTATTTATTCAATTAGCTGAAGAGGACCGTGTGTACGAAAAAAGGTCGAATGCTCCGTTTTTTAACCCTTATTTTGTATTTTAAGAATTACAGTCTCACATACATTATTGTGGCTTCTAACTCATCATTTATTCTCATTCAGGGAATTTCTATTTTTAAAGAAAAGACCGGAACTATCTTCTTGAATCTACTAGTAACTTTTTACCAAATGCATATGTAATTGTAATAGCCACAATACCCTCTTTACTTCTCGAGAATTCTTCACACTTTTTTTGAATACGTTTGTCACTACGAAGCCTTAAGATCCAAGTGCAAGAAATATGAAGAAATTATGATTATGGATCTTAAGGCTTTGTAGTCACAAGCATATATAAAAAAGTGAGAAGAAATCAAGAACTTAAGAGGGCATTATGTCTATATATATATATATATATATATATATATATATATATATATATATATATATATATATATGTATGTGTGTGTGTGTGTATATATATATATATCATATATCATATATTTATATATATACTTAAAAAAATCACAGTAGATGCGCAAGACTTCATTATATAAGTGAATACCACAGGAAAAATGGCAGGTAGAAGGTCAGTACCAAGCACTTTCTCCTGTTTATTTAGTTATCATTGAGGCCAAAAAAAAAAAAAATTGGAGAAAGCGCTTGGTACTGACCTTCTGCCTGTCATTCTCCTGTGGTGTTTGCTTATACACACACACACACACACACACACACACACACACACACACATATATATATATATATATATATATAAATATATATATTATATATATATATATATATATATATATATTCAAGGTGACATGGCTAAAGAGAAAGTCTGGAAAATGGAATCGAAATGCTCTGAAATTACAACTTCGCCAAAGTCAGACGAGCAAGTGGGGAGTTATAGCATATTCCCGAGCTGTAACCGAGTACCGGAGCTTCCCTGAAAAAAGTGGGACGCCATATCTTCACAACTAACCATAGACTTTTCTTGTAAATGATGTCGTTTTGTTTCCCATGCCCAAATTACCTCCCGTCATATGATTCGGAAGTAACTTACCCTAACCTAGTGGCATGGCAAAAAAAAAACCGGGGTTGTTGCAATACTAGTATACTACATCTCTGGAATTTGCAGTCGGTTATGGAGGACCACTTAGTAGACGGCTGCAAATCCCTGTCACTGCGTAACAGCGAACATATGTGTTTTATGGACCTTGCTGTTATATTTGGTAATTCTTTCGGGGTGCGGAGTCTTCAATAAGTTTATAACTCCTGTTCTAAACCAGCATCGGAAGACCAGAAGCATTTTTCCTTTAGCTTTACCGTTGTTGACTTTTGTCAAGTTTTATTTTTCGAGTGCTCTGTGAAGAAGTCGACGTTTTAAGCCTATTTGACCAATTGGATCAAATGGTGCCCCCGGCCTCAAGGGACCACCGCGCCAGAGTTACCGTTTGTAATCTTTTCTTGTATTCTAAGAGGAATAAACCGCTACCGGAAACATGAAATAATATATTAACACATAGCGCCTTAGCGGTGTGATTGGTATGGTCTTGGCCAGCCACCTCGGTGGCCGCGAGTTCGATTCTCTCGGGCATTCCACTGAGGGGTTAGAGATGTGTGTATTTCTGGTGATAGAAGTTCACTCTCGACGTTTTACGTATAAAGCCGCTGGTCCCGTTGCTGAATAACAGCTGATTCCATGCGACGTAAAAACACCATACAAACAAACAAGCAAACAATATATTAACACATATTTGTCGCTTTGGAAATAATCTTTAAATTAGGCATGGTAGGAAAAAATCGTCTTAATTTCTATAAATTTCTAACTGGGTCCCCTCAAATCCTAGCACCGGCCCTGACTGTCTTCACGGAATGCATATTATGGAAGTTGGAGTCCTTGAGTTATGATTCTGTAATGCTACAACATGAAATACCTTGGCCTTCATTTTGTTCTGACAGTTTCCCAGCTGTTGTCTGTTTATACTCATATGTATTTGTTAGTTAAGTCAATGATTCTCATTCATTCATTTATGTATTATTTATTATTATAACAGTAGTTCTCATTTCGGGCTTTAATCTCGATTTGGTTTTGCGTAGAACTCGGATTCCATTCGGCAATAGCATATCGTAACTATCCAATCGACCGGTATTATTATTTTTGGACGAGATTCATTGATACTTTTAGATCTTTTTCTTTCTGTCTAGTCTCTGTCACGGAGACTTTCTTCAAACCCTAGCTTTAGTCATTCTTATTTTCCCTCTATATACAAAGCAAGTGTACAAGTTCCTTTTGTTTACAGTTACTTCAAGAAAGTTATACTATTTTTTTCTGACACCTTGAATCGATTGGCGGAATCTCTTGTTGAAAATACTCCATTTTCTCAGCCATGATGGGTGGTACTTAAATCTTCGAAATCTACATTATTTGAAGAATTCTCTTACTACAAAAATATAAATATAAACTTAAATAAAATTTTGCCACAAAATCAACATAAATCAAAATAAAAAAAACGTATAGTTTAAAAATTGTTTAGTTACATACTTGGGAATATTGTTTGTATATTTATACATTTAATATACATCCTTTGTGATTCTAATTTATCTTTCAAAAGGACAATTATAGTTTGGCAGCTATTGTTGTGTTTATAACACATCCACAAACAACACAATTAATAGCCGGTGATCAATAAAAGGGCAGTGTTTTTATCAACAATTGATTTTCCTGCTATATCACAGAATAATAGTTTCAAGAAACTACAATCATTTAGTTTACAGCATTTCCTAAATATGTAACTAACAATCCCTAGATTTGTTCCACGCACTGACAGCTATATTTTAATTTGTTTTTCTGAATCGTATGGGAACGTTTCCTAAATCTCGTCCTTCCCTCAAAATATTATTGACAATTTCCACATCAATTATTTCGTCATGAGGATGTTTCATAGTAGTACATTTTATTAAGCTGGCGTTCCCTTTTTTCTCCGTAACTTCAGCTTGGCTTTTGTGTTACCATCACTTACCTGGAAATCTAAATAGCGTTTCAGGCTCATTTTTTCTCGTTTTAACACTCAATTTCAACTTCCGAAGGCTTTTTTATGCTGTACTTCGAAATACACAGAATCCTGAAAGAAGTAAACATCACATCATCAGTCTCATTCACGAGTCAGACAAATTAAACTAATCTGGTTTTCTAAGAACAAAATTATTGATTTCGAAAAGACATTTATTTCTTATGTAACACTAAATTTCAACTTGCGAAGGCTTTTACGTTGACTTCGAAATGCACAGAATCCTGAAAGAGAGAAGGTAAACATCAACATCATAAAAGTCTCACTCACGAGTCAGACGAATAAAGTTAATTTAGTTTTCTAAGAAAAAACAAAAAAACAAAAATGTTTTCGAAAAGACATATTTATGATCGCTGACGAGTCATAGATTCGAATCTAAATTGCAGTACTACAGCGCCGACAACAAAAGCTTAAAACTTTCATTATCACTCAGGTGCACCGGAGGAGCAATGGAACTCTATCGGACGTGGAAACCGCTCGACTTGGCCCTGAGAATTTATTCGGTTCGGTCTTTCGGCTGAGCGGGAAGCCCGCTCGAACAATCGCGAGGGAAGTAGGCATCAGCATAACGACCGTCTACAGATGGATCCGCCGGTGGCAGGAGGAGGGAAACGTCTACGACAAGCGTCGGATGAGACTGAAGGTGACGAAGAACGACATCTCAGCCTATCACTTCGGGGCCGTGAATACCTCAATTGTCCAGCTGCTATGGGTTCGATCCCTCAGTGGTGCCAACCTTATGGCACGCAGGGGAAGAAGGAGCTTTTGCACACATACACCGCGGGGCAGGCCATCTTAGAAACTGGTCGTAAGCAGATGCCCAGCGGGGCATTTTTTGACATCCCAGCTACCAGAGAAGCGAGGCCTGAATCGGAGAAAGTTTACACTTCGAGTTCGACATTGCCACAGGGCGCTGCTGATTCGCCCGCGCAAACTTATGATCGACCAAAACAAGCTACGTCTTCCACGCCTGCGTTGTGGTGGATGTAGTTACGTTACGTAGCTTGGATGGTGGCCTGTGCCTCTAAGAATAAGCAGGAGTTGGAGATTTTTGTGATGATAGGAGACAGCAATATCTAACTATTCCACAATGACATATGTGACTTTCGAAATTAGTAGAGTACATATATATATATATATATATATATATATTATATATATATATACATATATATATTATATATATATATATATACCTAATATATATATATATATATATATATATTATATATATATATATATATATATAGAATCCAGGCCAATGGCCAGGCGCTATAGGACCTATGAGGTCATTCAGCGCCGAAACGGAAACTGACAGTTTAAAAAGCTTTGAAAGATGTAACAGGAGGAAAACCTCAAAGCAGTTGCCCGCCATTTTCAGCAGAGGGTGGAAATCAAGATGGAAGAAAGAGAATATGAACGGAGGCACAATAAAAAGGAACGAAAGGGGTTGCAGCTATAGGGGCCGAAGGGACGCTGCAAAGAACCTTTTAAGTAATGCCTACAGATTTGAAATTCTAAAACAAGGTCTTGGATTCGTCTAACTGTAAAGTTCGTCAAGGGAAAGAAAAAAAACATTGATATTTATCCTATTCGTGGACCGTGGAATCTCTACGTCATAAGTAATATTTCCACCAAGCAGAGGAAAGTTTGGACCTTTACAGAAAATGCAAATTGGTGAAAAAAAGCTTATAAAATATGAATAGAAACTTTGGGTCATCAGTCAAATCCAACCGATTCCAAAAAGGAAACTCCTTATATGTTAATTTATCTGTATAGTAAACGATTCAAATCATGGAGAAGTTATCTATAAAATTTATCTGTACCGTAAAAGTAGATGACAATAATTGACAAATAATTATCTATCATAAAGACGTTTGCTACGTGAGATTGGAATTAACGATCGGGCAAAGGTTTATGTTATTGTGCCATTAAAGCATTCATTTTATTTTCATGGGCAGATTTGGAAAATAAAATTCGTTGAAATTAAACATATATTTTTTTATACCTTAGTACCGCTAACCCATAACCATATTTTTATCTTTGTGATTCAATTAAAGGACTTCATTCCAAAACGCAATAACAGAGGCAGAGGAGAATTCTCGGTTAAAAGAGAATGCATATCATTCCTTTTTGCTTATCAATCTTGAGGGGGCTACGTCACAATACCTCACACTTCACTTATCATAATGACAGTATGCATATTATAGTACCTGGCACGCTTAACAGGTAACACGTGAAACTCCTCCTCTCAGCTCTAATGAAATTCGCCCTACCTTGGGGGGAAATGACTTACACATAAGAGGGACGGAGAATTGCAGGTGTCATTTATCACAAGGTGAAGTGGAGTCGATATTAAGGGGCATTTGTGGGTGAATAATTGTTTGGGTATGAAAAGTTATGTGTGTAATGGTGACAAAACAATCCACACTCACATACGTATACACAACATATATACACACGAAACACACACAGGATATACTAATATATTATATTATATCTATATATCTTAATATTAGGTTGAAATTCTATTATATATATATATATATATTTAATAGTACATCATACTATTATATATAAAGTATATATATAATATGTATGTATGTTAATGTATTCTATATATATATAATATATATATCTATATATATCTCATTAAAGAAAATCGATATTATATTATAGTGATAGTTTTTAATTATATTATTATATATATATAGTATATCTCTCTGATTTCTTAGCATGTGTGGTATATAGTATCTCTATTATAATTATATATATATATATATAGTAATATATTATATAGATCTATACGATATATATATATTATCTATATATATAGTCTATATATTATACCAATATTATAATATATATTATTTTATATTGTCTATAATAACTAGTATTGTATAATATAATATTATCTATATGATGTATATTATTTTCTACTATCTGCTATGATATCTTCTCTCACTAGTATATATATATACTACATCAGACACCTGCTAAACGAAATCACAAAGGTTAGCACGCCGTATTTTTGTTTGTTTGTTGTTGAAGCCCCAGGAAAATGGAAATTTTAAAAATGAAACCAGACAGAGTGGTCAAATACTTTCGTACATTTCAACACATCTGTCTCGTCCTTTTCATTTTAAACTTTCCAGGTGCTGGATGCTAAGGTGCTGGAAAGAGCTAAATATAGACCCATCATTTGTCATCTTTCTTCCTGTCAATGAAGCAGCAGCAGCATCAGCCTTTCCAAATCTTTTTTGTTTTTTTTTGTTCTGGGGCTGTCTCTGGACACCCACTTAACTTTGCAGATGAAAATTCAGATATTTGCTTAGAAGACTCTCCTAAAGTGTGGATCTTTGGAGAGCTGGGGTGATTGGGTAGTACTTTTTTCCGAATCTCTTTCACTGGATCCGTGCTTTTCTTGAACTTATGAAGTTTGCGTTGAATTGAATTACTGTGTCCTTCGAACTTTTAGGATTATAATTTTCGGATTTCCTTGTTTTTGTTCCATATTTGTATTCTGTTTCTATTGAAAAAGAAACCCAACAAAATCGCTTTGTAACTTGTTTAACTTCTAAGTAATTTACCATTTAAGGTTTTTTTCCTATCACTCGAGTTACTTTCAGGGCCCTGTCTGTGGCCCATTATTTCCAAGTGAGTGTTTGGGATGTTCGCCTGGGTCGAAGACCCAGCAGTTCCTTCAGAAGACTGCTGGGCCTTGACCCAGGCTAACATCCCAAACATCCTCTTGAAAATGGTGGGCCCCCGCCGCCGCCCCCCCCCCCTCCCCACAGATAGGGCCTGAAAGTACTCGGAGTTTGTGGAGTAAAACTAAATGTAAATACGTTAGTAGTAAACGAAGTTACAAAGTGCTTTTGTGGGTTCTTTGTTTCAACTCTTCCGAATGCAAACTGAAAGAAGTTTTTTGTTTGGTTCATTTCCTGTTCTATGTTAGAGGATGGTTCTATTGTGAGTCTAGAGTAGGCCTTATAGAATAGACGATGGTGGATAGTATGGTTGGGGCATCTGAAATGCTTGATGAGTGAGACTAAGAACATAGCCAAAAGAATAAGCACTCAACAAGGACATGGAACATTATCAATATCGATAAAAAAAAAAAGCAAATTGTGCAGCAAATTTATCGACATTTTGAAGGAAATGGAATTTCGGAAGTGAAAGGTGAGGTCTATTTCTAATGTTAAATGTTTTTATTGTAAAAAACATACTATCAAGGAGGGCATTGCTCAACACTTTTTCCCAAGCAGAAGTTAATGGAACCATGACATTTAAGAAATATTTTAAAAAAAAGCATCTTGCAGCAAATTTACATTTTGAAGGAATATGGAATTTGGAAGTGGAAGGTGAGCTATTTTATAAGGTTAAAATGTTTTATTACTGGTTCCATACAATCAAGAGAGTTTATGTTGAACCCACCTTAAAGTCCCAAGCAGAACTGTCTTCCTTTTTATGATGTTAAAAATAAAAATCATTCCATATTTCATGGTGTCTATTCGCATGGAAAACGTTTTCGTTTTAACCACCCGAATTAACCCTATCACAGCACATTTTAAATGGAATCTCTAACGAAAGCAATGCTGTGATTCTTCCAAGATATTACTAAATATTGCCCTTAAAGCGAAACCACTTGAACTATAATGGTTCAGTTTTTAACCATGTTCTCAAATTGTTATGGGGGTTCAGTAGGTTATAGATTATGATAACGAATAGAGCAAAGAGGCTGTACTACAGGTAGGGCTTCCTAGATGAAGGAAAAACAAATATAGATTCTTTTTGGAGCTACTCTAGCAGGTTGGCTTACCTAGGCCCTAAAGGAGCGCCTCAAGGGGTGGTGATGAAGGTATGGTCCTTGGCCTGCCACCTCCGGTGGGCCGTGAGTTTCGATTTTCAGGCCATTCCATTGAGGAAGTTGCGATGTTGTATTTCTGATGACAGTTATTCACTGTCCGACGTGGTTTCGGAAGTCACATAAGCCGTTGGATCCCGTTGCTGAACTAACCATTGGTTCCGGAAGAAGAAAGAGAAGGACATGCAACGTGAAAAACACCATACAAACAAACGAATCTAGGCTTCGTGAAACATTAGAAAAACTTCTCAGTTAGCTTTTTATTCCCCTTCTTCTTCTTTTACCGCAACCTACAATAAACAATTGAAAGCAGCAGCTTAGAAAATGAGCCCCAGGCGGGCGAGTTTCCTACGAAGAGGATTCCATCGCCTGGTCGGTAAATCCAGAGAGAGCTAGAGAGAGAGAGAAGAAGAGAGAAGAGAGGGAGAGAGAGCCTGATTCCTTTTATTAAGCATTTAAGTTTCACCACGGATTTCTTTTTGTTTTGTTTACAGGTTCACTACTACAAATACCCTCTCCCTATTAACCAAGTTCCAAACTTCGAAACTGGGTCAGAATGTCAGGCTGATATGGTTTGCCCAAAAGACTTTTGTCCTCAAAGTTGCAGCTGTGGAGGTGTATTGTTTATTACCATTAAGTGAAACAACCAAACCCATAAAAGTTCCTTAGATATCATTCTGACAGGTTATTCTAATTTGTCATTTTGTCACTGACCAAAGCCAGTCATGTTCCTAAGATGTCCCACCTTACAGGTCATTGTCTTTTTGTACATTATTCACTGGAGACAAAATGATCTGATCTTAATGGATTAAATCTAAACATACAAAGGTTTACACATTTTTTGCAGAAAAAGGAATATTTGGCTATGTTTTGTTAAATGGGTAATAAAAATTTGTTTCCGATTTAATCAAACTACAGGAACTTCAAAGTTAAATAAGAATGAAAAGACGTAAACAAGCTTCCTTGTTTTTCATTCTGAAAGTAATAAAGATATGCAAAAATGAGAAATTTTAGGGCGCGAGTATGAGTTAAAAAATTGAATAAAAAAAAAAAAAAAAAAAAAACTCACAACGTATTACTGTCTTCATTATAGAAGTATTTTCCATCGTTATTTTGAGTTAAATATTGAGGATCCTCCACACTGCTAACGTTAAAGAACTTTATAACAGCCATCCCATTTATAAATGCAAATTTCAGGCGCCAGCCGCTCAAAATTATGCATTTAATATTATCCATTAGGTGTTGAACAATATCAGACTCGTTATTTTTTTGTTAAACGTATAATTTTTCTGATTTTCATCTTCGCTGACCTTTGCCTGTTACATTTTTTAATGGAAGATAAAGTTGAATAACTCTCCTCATTCAATACACGTTTTTTTTTTTTTTTTAGAAACTTTGTTAAGGGTTTTTTGTCGCAGGGACTTTCTGGGAGTTACGTTAATAGGAATTCTTCCAACCTTTTGAAATTCAGTTTCCCTATTAACTTGAACTCATTAGGTTCCGAGTAGCCTGTCGTGTGAAAAACTGCCACTCATGTAAGAGCTGTCTTCCGTTCCGTTCCACCTAATTATTGAAAATAAATTGATTTCTTTAGAAATTATCTGTTATTGGCTGGCCTGTTGCTGCAGTGGTGTCCCCATTACCGCCCACCTCCACATTCCATGAGGACCAAGAGTATAGGGATCCAGGGGACCTATTGGGACTACTTCCTGGATTTGTTCTCCATCCAAGATGAATTTCAGGTCAGTTTTGACAGGAAGCTGGTGTTGTCAGTGAGATGAAATATATCAGTTTTAAATGGAAGTGTATTGACCTATTCATACATTTAAAAGTAAAAAACAGTCATTGACGTAATATTAAACACTGTTCGTATAATTGTAAACAATTGGGTCTCTGATGACCATCAGGAATAGCTTAGTAATTACTTGATTCTTTTTTTGCCAATTCCAAAATAATATCAGATTTAATGGAAATCGATATGATCAAATTCATTAGCATTCTACCAGCATTTGACGTGAATATTAAACTTGAATAGATTCGTATAATTTAAACAACTGGTTTTCTAATAGACATCAATAATGGTTGGTAATTACTGGATGGCTTTACCTCTGCCATTCCAATATAGTTTTATGGAAATATTGATGACCTATCCATACATTCTAAACAGATTGAACGTAATATTAAATACTGGAATAGTTCCGTATAAATAAGAATGGCCAGTAATTATCTGATAAGCCGATTTATCTTTTGCCATTCCAAAATTAATATCGTTTTAATGGAAGTAAATATTGATCAATTCATGAAAGATTCTAATAGAATTGACGTAATATCAAACTTGAATAGTTCGTATAATGATAAACAACAACTGGTTTTTCCGTGACGACATCAAGAACTAGGTTTAGTGTTCTAAGTTACATTACTGGATAGACTTTATTCGTCCGGTCATTCCAAAATAGTTTTTATGGAAGTGTAAATGACCTATTCATACATTGCTAAGACAGCATTGACGCAAATATTAAACAACTGCTCGTATAATGTAAACAACTGGTTCTCCTCCTATGACGATCAGGAATAGTTTAATCTTACTGATTCTTTTTGCAATTCCAAAATATACATCAGATTTATGGAAACTATATGAACTATTCCTATTAATTGTTAACATGCATTGACCATAATATTTAAACGAGGAATAGTTCGTATGATGGTAAAAGCTGGTCTTTCCTCCGATGACATCAGGAATAGATAGTAATGACTGATTCCTTTTTGCAATTCCAAAATATATTAGTTGTTTTATTGGGAAATATATGACCTACTCATGATATTTCTAACTGCATTGACGTAATATTAAAACTGAATAGTTTCGTATAATGTAAACAACATGGTTTTCCTCCGATGAACATCAATAATGGTTTGTAATTACCTGATGCTATCTTTCTATCATTTCCCAAATCGTTTTATTGAAAGTATATGACCTTAGTTCACGAAATCACTGACGCCTTGAAGCCATTTTTTTTTCGTTTGGCAATTCCAAAATAATAAATCAGCTTAAATGGAAACTAGTTATGACTCCAAAACAATTTAATTTTTATAACTTTTATGGTAAATTATATGACCTATTCATAATGACTCAACATCCTTCCTTTTACCATTCCATTCGCTTCCAGCTACGAGATCTTCAGACCTGACGACGGACTGTGGAGTGCCCGGCGCTTTCCCCAAACGGTTTCCTTCAAGGGCAATGGTTAGGCATGCTGGAAAGAACAAGTATGAAGATATATTCTATTTGCCGTTATTTAAATTGAATAAAGAAAATTCTTTTTTTCAGAGCTAACGTAACATAATGTTCAGAATCCGTTTTCTAACTAGAACGACAGCATGATTTTTTTTTTTTTTTTTTTTTTTTTTTGTCGAATCAGGGGTATTCCTAGCTTTTTTTTTAAATTTTTACACCCACCCTTGGGTCAAAAAGCAGGTAACAATTGACACGATAGATCTGGTACTATATTAGACTAATATTTTTTCATTTTTAGTTTATCAGGGGCCTTTGTCTGAGTTTTGGGAAAACAAAGGAGCAATAACATAATGTCATTTGATTATGCTAAACGGTTAAAGGTTTAAAAAAAAAAGTCGAACAAATTTGCCTAAATTTCCTAACAGTGTTCATGGAAGGCCGGAGCCATCACTACCTCCCCTTTCCAAGCCTTTCCTCTGCAATATGGGACTTAACAAATGAATTCAAACTTTTTATCCTGCAGGATGTGGAATTCGCCTTGGGTCCCCTTTTTTTCGCAACTGAAGAGGAGGAACCAAGTGTGTGACTTCACCGTGCCTGTAGCTGGCCGACTCGTTCTCCCATTTTCCATGATCAGGCACGCTCTCCCAATGCATCCTCTCCGGATTTCTTTTCGCAAACCTTTTAAACCCCCACCCTTGGTGACTCATAGGGTGGACGTCAAGAATATTCCATCGCATGCTTTAATTCCTCTCTCTGACATAAGGAATTGATTTTGCAAAAGTCAGTCCTTATAAATAATAACTACGTAGTTATCCGCATGCTTTATTCGTTTTTTCTTTGACATGAAGAACTAATTTTGCTAAGGCAGATTCCTTATATATTAATAATAGTAATCATAAGGTTGTTTTAACTTATAGCATTTCGCTTTTTTTTTTTTTCCCTTTTGCTTTGCAGTATTTGGTATAGTACCCCCAACATTTAGTGAGATAAGGTACGCAAAATCAAGAAATTTCATATCGCATGCTTTATTCGTTTGATATGAAAGAAGAATACTAGTTTTAGGGTTTGCCAAAGCAGTTCCTTGATATGATAAAATGGTCTCAGAAACAGTTTGTTTAACTTAATAGCATTTTTCGCTTTTTTTTTCTGCTTTGATGATTGGTATATCCACCGCTAACATCTTATGAGATGAGACTCAAATCAGGTGTTAATCTTGTTTAGTCCTTAGCGGAAGCACGGGTGGTCCTCATGCTTTTAATTTAAAACGTTGTGACTCTCTTAATGTTCCCTGTAGGGTTTGGACTTTTAATCCTGCTCATGCATTTTGGGTATCGTCACGGGAGGCATGTACGTTCTTGGTCCTGGGGGGAATCACGCTGTTTCGATAACGGGTGAAGGATAGTAATCATCGGCAAAAGCTACCGCTTGTGTGCGCTTTAACATGACGATGTCCTCCGAAGAAGAGTAGGTTCTGTGGTGGCTTCCGAAACATATTTTAGGATTTTTTTTTTTTTTTTTTGTTTTTTTGGCTGAGATGGAAGTACTACATACACATTCTCCTCATTTCCACTTATTATTATTATTATTATTTATTATTAGTTATTTTTATTCATTTGAAGGTTAGGAGAACCCTCTCTCAAACCAAGTTTTGTTAAAGATATGGCAGCAATCATGGTGGGAATTCGATTTTCTATATGGTGCTTTTGTTTCGAATTCTTTTCTTATTATTCTCTTCTCGTCCAAGGGCTTGATATTTGCTAATAGCCTGGCCGATGTTCATATCTTGGTTAAACAGAAATGCTTTTCTAAAAATATCTAATTTACCTGTTTATGATATCAAAAGTGGTTAACAAATCTTCGTAATGGAACTTCCAACGTTTTCCAATCCGTTATCATCGGTTCATCTTCAAGGAAAGGTGCGCGTGTCTGATTGGAATATGGGATCGTTCGGCGGTATTTATTGTGTCCCAGGTGCTCTTGTCCTGATGGGCGCTGTGTTTTCATTGGTTGCAACAGAGGATTAAGTCCGCTGAGTCAAGCGTCCTTGCCCTGAATGGCGAGGAGCGGGAGTGGTCCAGGAAGAATCAAACGAAACCTACCGCGCAATCAAGCGCCTTCATCAAGAGAGCTACTCGTCACAACTGCCTTCTTCGGTGGAAGGACACGCACTACTGAATTTAGGAACGTGTTGCCCACAAAGTTCTAATTAACAAACGGGTTTATTCCAACCGTGACATCGAAAAAGCCATTCGCAGAAACATCGATAAGTGGGTATCCGCAGCAGGAGCCTCGCCCCGCCGCCCTTGAAGACTGGTCACTCTCTTTTACAAGGGAGTTTTTTCATTTCCCAAGAAATCGTACAAAGAGGTACTAGCTAGCCCTTCGAAACCATCATCGGGGGAAACAGGAACGTCTCCCCCACTGACCCTGCGAAAAACAAGTGAAATTAAAATTGATCATTTACTATAAAAGCAAGAAGACTAGTGGCTTGATTTATGAAAAAACAACCCAGGCCCCCGTCCATTGCAGGACCCTCTCAAGAAAACTAACGTTTTGTCTACCAATACAAATTGCCCTGTCCGGGAATGCCCCGGCGTCCTACATCGGTATGACAACAGATGCGATTTTCCAAGAAGGATATCCTGCCACGCTCAGGAAGGCGCCAATCCATAATCAATGGCAAAAAAACATCCACAATAGCAAGGATAACTCGGAAGGACAGTTTTATTCCTAATTTATAGGTTTATTATCGATAAGGCGTCAGACCTACCGGTCGCCTCCGACCTCTTAGATGGCCCTACCACATCGGGAATGGAAGAGACCCAGCCTCAACTAACCAACTCAAGAAGACGGCACGTCCTTCCGACAGTGGCACGTATGGGCCCCGCCCGCCCCGGCCGCCCCATAGAGCCGATCGAACGGACCAATTTCATGTGCCCCTTGCCCAATACTACTCTCTCCCAGTCCCCCTCCCCCCCCCCCCCCAGCCCCGGTCCAGCAACGCGAAGATCAGGCGCGAGCTTCCCACCTCTGCCAAGACGGGGGGCCTTGACTTCAGGACCTTAATATTCCTCTTTGTTCAGCCAATGAAAACACAGCGGGGCCCATCAGACAGAGCACCTGGGACACAATAAAGTACCCGCCGAACGACCCCATTCCAATCAGTTCACGCTCCACCTTTTCCCTTGAAGCTGAACCGATGATGACGGGTTGGAAACGTTGGGAATTCCATTACTAAGATTTTTTGTTAACCACTTTTGTTTCTCATAATCAATAAATTAGTAATTTTTTAGAAAACCATTTCTTTAACCAACGATAATGAACATCTGCCAGCTATTAGCAAATATCAGCCCTGACGAGAAGATAAATAATAATAAGAATTGAAAAGACATATATAAAATAAAACAATTCCACTGAATGCTGAGCCATCATCTTTAACAAAATATTATTATTTTAATTATTTCTTATTGGATCCTGCCTAAGATAGTGAAATCAAATTTCAATTCATTCATTGAATATTAAGTTATTAGTTATTTTTTTTTTTTTGTGCCTCTATCACAGTTCCTCAAACATTCGACTGGGTGGTTATTTGTAGTGTTGGGGGGGGTTGTTACCAGGGTTGCCATCCTGCCCTCCTTAGGAATTCCAGGCCATCCTTTTCTTACTATGGGGTGTGCCGTTTCTAAGGATCACACTCTTCTGCATGAGGTTCCCTGGAGCTACTTCAGCCAACTAAGTTTTTCTAAGATTCCTTTTCAGGGATCTTGGGATCGTGCCTAGTGCTCCTATGATTTATGGGTACGAATTTTCCACTGGCATCTCCCGATATCCCTTCTTATTTCTATTTTTCAGAATCTTGATACTTATCCATTTTTTTCCCGCTCTCTTTCTCTTCAAACTCTGGTGTCCCGCCATGGTAATTTGCGACATCAATGGAGTGATACTTTCTTCTTGACATTTTTGTCAATCAACGTCACGTCCCTGGTCTTTTTGTTTCACGTATCACCCACTATCCGTTTCCTGATACCATAGTCCCAGAGGATCTTTGCCTTGATCGTTTTCTATCACTCCTTCAGGTTGGTGCTCGTTAACCACTTATTACTGCAAGGTAGCTGATGTTTCTTGCACAGGCTCCAGTGGAGGGCTTTTGCCACTGAATCATGCCTCTTTTTGTACTGGTTCTGTGCAAGTGCCGGGCATTCACTTGCTATGTGGTTTATGGTTTCATTTTTCGTATTGCACTTCCTCATATGGGAGAGATGTTATTTCCGTCTATTCATACTTTGAACTATCTGGTTCTTAGGGCCTGATCTTGTGCCGCTGTTATCATTCCTTCAGTTTCCTTCTTTAGCTCTCCCCTCTGTAGCCATTGCCAATTGTCATCGCTGGCTAGTTCTTTAGTCTGTCTCATGTATTGTCCGTGCATTGGTTTGTTGTGCCAGTCCTCTGTTCTTTCTGTCTTTCTCCTGTCTCTGTATATTTCTGGGTCTTCGTCTACTTTTATTAGTCCTTCTTCCCATGCACTCTTTAGCCACTCGTCCTTCACTGGTTTTCAGATATTGTTTGCCCCAGTGCTCTGTTTTCGATGTTGACGCAGTCCTCTATACTTAGTAGTCCTCTCCCTCCTTCTTTCGTGTTATGTATAGTCTGTCCGTATTTGCTCTTGGGTGTAGTGCTTTGTGTATTGTCATTTGTTTCCTGGTTTTCTGATCTATGCTGCGGAGTTCTGCCTTCGTCCATTCTACTATTCCTGCGCTGTATCTGATTACTGCACTGCCATGTGTTTATGGCTTTTATCATATTTTCGGCGTTGAGTTTTGACTTGAGTATCGCCTTGAGTCTCTGCATATATTCTTTCCTGATCGGTGCCTTTCATCTCTTGGTGTTTTTATATCTCCTCCTTCCATTATTCCCAGGTATTTGTATCCTGTCTCATCTATGTGTTTGATGTTGCTCCCATCTGGTAGCTTTATCCCTTCAGTTCTCGTTACTTTGCCTTTTTGTATGTTGACTAAGGCGCATTTTTTCTATTCCAAACTCCATCCTGATGTCCCCATATACAATCCTTACAGTCTGGATTAGGGTATCATTTCCTTGATGCTCTTACCATACAGCTTGATGTCG
>NC_061099.1:39193458-39210958 GCF_015104395.2 Macrobrachium nipponense | reverse complement strand
AAGAAAGACCGGAAACTATCTTCTTGAATCTACTGGTAACTTTTTACCAAATGCATATGTAATTGTAATAGCCACAATACCCTCTTTACTTCTCGAGAATTCTTCACACTTTTTTTGAATACGCTTGTCACTACGAAGCCTTAAGATCCAAGTGCAAGAAATATGAAGAAATTATGATTATGGATCTTAAGGCTTTGTAGTCACAAGCATATATAAAAAAGTGAGAAGAAATCAAGAAATTAAGAGGGCATTATGTCTATATATATATATATATATATATATATATATATATATATATATATATACATATATATATGTATGTGTGTGTGTGTGTATATATATATATATATATCATATATTTATATATATACCTTTTACAAAAAAATCACAGTAGATGCGCAAGACTTCATTATATAAGTGAATACCACAGGAAAATGGCAGGTAGAAGGTCAGTACCAAGCACTTTCTCCTGTTTATTTAGTTATCATTGAGGCCAAAAAAAAAAAAAAAAAAATTGGAGAAAAAGCGCTTGGTACTGACCTTCTGCCTGTCATTCTCCTGTGGTGTTTGCTTATACACACACACACACACACACACACACACACACACATATATATATATATATCTATATATATATATAATATATATATATATATATATATATATATATATATATCAGGTGACATGGCTAAAGAGAAAGTCTGGAAAATGGAATCGAAATGCTCTGAAATTACAACTTCGCCAAAGTCAGACGAGCAAGTGGGGAATTATAGCATATTCCCGAGCTGTAACCGAGTACCGGAGCTTCCCTGAAAAAAGTGGGACGCCATATCTTCACAACTAACCATAGACTTTTCTTGTAAATGATGTCGTTTTGTTTCCCATGCCCAAATTACCTCCCGTCATATGATTCGGAAGTAACTTACCCTAACCTAGTGGCATGGCAAAAAAAAAACCGGGGTTGTTGCAATACTAGTATACTACATCTCTGGAATTTGCAGTCGGTTATGGAGGACCACTTAGTAGACGGCTGCAAATCCCTGTCACTGCGTAACAGCGAACATATGTGTTTTATGGACCTTGCTGTTATATTTGGTAATTCTTTCGGGGTGCGGAGTCTTCAATAAGTTTATAACTCCTGTTCTAAACCAGCATCGGAAGACCAGAAGCATTTTTCCTTTAGCTTTACCGTTGTTGACTTTTGTCAAGTTTTATTTTTCGAGTGCTCTGTGAAGAAGTCGACGTTTTAAGCCTATTTCGGACCCCAATTGGATCAAATGGTGCCCCCGGCCCTCAAGGGACCACCGCGCCAGAGTTACCGTTTGTAATCTTTTCTTGTATTCTAAGAGGAATAAACCGCTACCGGAAACATGAAATAATATATTAACACATAGCGCCTTAGCGGTGTGATTGGTATGGTCTTGGCCAGCCACCTCGGTGGCCGCGAGTTCGATTCTCTCGGGCATTCCACTGAGGGGTTAGAGATGTGTGTATTTCTGGTGATAGGAGTTCACTCTCGACGTTTTACGTATAAAGCCGCTGGTCCCGTTGCTGAATAACAGCTGGTTCCATGCGACGTAAAAACACCATACAAACAAACAAGCAAACAATATATTAACACATATTTGTCGCTTTGGAAATAATCTTTAAATTAGGCATGGTAGGAAAAAATCGTCTTAATTTCTATAAATTTCTAACTGGGTCCCCTCAAATCCTAGCACCGGCCCTGACTGTCTTCACGGAATGCATATTATGGAAGTTGGAGTCCTTGAGTTATGATTCTGTAATGCTACAACATGAAATACCTTGGCCTTCATTTTGTTCTGACAGTTTCCCAGCTGTTGTCTGTTTATACTCATATGTATTTGTTAGTTAAGTCAATGATTCTCATTCATTCATTTATAGGTATTCTTATTATAACAGTAGTTCTCATTTCGGGCTTTAAATCTCGATTTGGTTTTGCGTAGAACTCGGATCCATTCGGCAATAGCATATCGTAACTATCCCACTCGTCACCGGTATTATTATTTTTTGGTTTTTTGGACGAGATTCATTGATACTTTTAGATTTTTTCTTTTCTTTCTGTCTAGTCTCTGTCACGGAGACTTTCTTCAAACCCTAGCTTTAGTCATTCTTATTTTCCCTCTATATACAAAGCAAGTGTACAAGTTCCTTTTGTTTACAGTTACTTCAAGAAAGTTATACTATTTTTTTCTGACACCTTGAATCGATTGGCGGAATCTCTTGTTGAAAATACTCCATTTTCTCAGCCATGATGGGTGGTACTTAAATCTTCGAAATCTACATTATTTGAAGAATTCTCTTACTACAAAAATATAAATATAAACTTAAATAAAATTTTGCCACAAAATCAACATAAATCAAAATAAAAAAAACGTATAGTTTAAAAATTGTTTAGTTACATACTTGGGAATATTGTTTGTATATTTATACATTTAATATACATCCTTTGTGATTCTAATTTATCTTTCAAAAGGACAATTATAGTTTGGCAGCTATTGTTGTGTTTATAACACATCCACAAACAACACAATTAATAGCCGGTGATCAATAAAAGGGCAGTGTTTTTATCAACAATTGATTTTCCTGCTATATCACAGAATAATAGTTTCAAGAAACTACAATCATTTAGTTTACAGCATTTCCTAAATATGTAACTAACAATCCCTAGATTTGTTCCACGCACTGACAGCTATATTTTAATTTGTTTTTCTGAATCGTATGGGAACGTTTCCTAAATCTCGTCCTTCCCTCAAAATATTATTGACAATTTCCACATCAATTATTTCGTCATGAGGATGTTTCATAGTAGTACATTTTATTAAGCTGGCGTTCCCTTTTTTCTCCGTAACTTCAGCTTGGCTTTTGTTACCATCACTTACCTGGAAATCTAAATAGCGTTTCCAGGCTCATTTTTTCTCGTTTACACTCAATTTCAACTTCCGAAGGCTTTTTTATGCTGACTTCGAAATACACAGAATCCTGAAAGAAAGTAAACATCAACATCATCAGTCTCATTCACGAGTCAGACAAATTAAACTAATCTGGTTTTCTAAGAACAAAATTATTGATTTCGAAAAGACATTTATGTCTTATGTAACACTAAATTTCAACTTGCGAAGGCTTTTACGTTGACTTCGAAATGCACAGAATCCTGAAAGAGAGAAGGTAAACATCAACATCATAAAAGTCTCACTCACGAGTCAGACGAATAAAGTTAATTTAGTTTTCTAAGAAAAAACAAAAAAACAAAAATGTTTTCGAAAAGACATATTTATGATCGCTGACGAGTCATAGATTCGAATCTAAATTGCAGTACTACAGCGCCGACAACAAAAGCTTAAAACTTTCATTATCACTCAGGTGCACCGGAGGAGCAATGGAACTCTACCGGACGTGGAAACCGCTCGACTTGGCCCTGAGAATTTATTCGGTTCGTCTTTGGCTGAGCGGGAAGCCCGCTCGAACAATCGCGAGGGAAGTAGGCATCAGCATAACGACCGTCTACAGATGGATCCGCCGGTGGCAGGAGGAGGGAAACGTCTACGACAAGCGTCGGATGAGACTGAAGGTGACGAAGAACGACATCTCAGCCTATCACTTCGGGGCCGTGAATCCTCATTGTCCAGCTGCTATGGGTTCGATCCCTCAGTGGTGCCAACCTTATGGCACGCAGGGGAAGAAGGAGCTTTTGCACACATACACCGCGGGGCAGGCCATCTTAGAAACTGGTCGTAAGCAGATGCCCAGCGGGGCATTTTTTGACGTCCCAGCTACCAGAGAAGCGAGGCCTGAATCGGAGAAAGTTTACACTTCGAGTTCGACATTGCCACAGGGCGCTGCTGATTCGCCCGCGCAAACTTATGATCGACCAAAACAAGCTACGTCTTCCACGCCTGCGCTGTGGTGGATGTAGTTACGTTACGTAGCTTGGATGGTGGCCTGTGCCTCTAAGAATAAGCAGGAGTTGGAGATTTTTGTGATGATAGGAGACAGCTATATCTAACTATTCCACAATGACATATGTGACTTTCGAAATTAGTAGAGTACATATATATTATAATATATATTAATTATATATATATATTATATATTTATATACATATATAATATTATATAATATACTATCATATATATCATAAATATATATATATAATATATATATATATATAGATATATATATATATATATATATATATATATAATATATATCCAGGCCAATGGCCAGGCGCTATAGGACCTATGAGGTCATTCAGCGCCGAAACGGAAACTGACAGTTTAAAAAGCTTTGAAAGATGTAACAGGAGGAAAACCTCAAAGCAGTTGCCCGCCATTTTCAGCAGAGGGTGGAAATCAAGATGGAAGAAAGAGAATATGAACGGAGGCACAATAAAAAGGAACGAAAGGGGTTGCAGCTATAGGGGCCGAAGGGACGCTGCAAAGAACCTTTTAAATAATGCCTACAGATTTGAAATTCTAAATCAGGGTCTTGGATTCGTCTAACTGTAAAGTTCGTCAAGGGAAAGAAAAAAAACATTGATATTTATCCTATTCGTGGACCGTGGAATCTCTACGTCATAAGTAATATTTCCACCAAGCAGAGGAAAGTTTGGACCTTTACAGAAAATGCAAATTGGTGAAAAAAAGCTTATAAAATATGAATAGAAACTTTGGGTCATCAGTCAAATCCAACCGATTCCAAAAAGGAAACTCCTTATATGTTAATTTATCTGTATAGTAAACGATTCAAATCATGGAGAAGTTATCTATAAAATTTATCTGTGCCGTAAAAGTAGATGACAATAATTGACAAATAATTATCTATCATAAAGAAGTTTTCTACGTGAAATTTGGAAATAACGATCGGGCAAAGGTTTATGTTATTGTGCCATTAAAGCATTCATTTTATTTTCATGGGCAGATTTGGAAAATAAAATTCGTTGAAATTAAACATATATTTTTTTATATACCTTAGTACCGCTAACCCATAACCATATTTTTATCTTTATATACCTTAGTACCATGCTAACCCTAACCATATTTTTATCTTGTGATTCAATAAAGGACTCCCATTGGACTCATTCCAAAACGCAATAACAGAAGCAGAGGAGAATTCTCGGTTAAAAGAGAATGCATATCATTCATTTTTGCTTAGCAATCTTGAGGGGGCTACGTCACAATACCTCACACTTCACTTATCATAATGACAGTATGCATATTATAGTACCTGGCACGCTTAACAGGTAACACGTGAAACTCCTCCTCTCTGCTCTAATGAAATTCGCCCTACCTTGGGGGGAAATGACTTACACATAAGAGGGACGGAGAATTGCAGATGTAATTTATCACAAGGTGAAGTGGAGTCGATATTAAGGGGCATTTGTGGGTGAATAATTGTGGGTATGAAAAGTTATGTGTGTATGTGACAAAATCCACACTCACATACGTATACACACACATATACACACACACACAGATATATACTATATATCTATATATATATATACAATATATATTATATATATTATATATATACATATATATATATATATATATATATATATATTATATATATATATATATATATATGTATGTATATATATATAATAATATATATATATATATATATATATAGATATATATATATATATATATATAATATATACATATATATATATATAGATATATATAAAGTAATGTATATATATATATATAATATATATATTATATATATATAAAGAAATCATATATATAAATATATATATATAGATAGATAATATATGAATATATATATTATACTATATATTATATATCATATAATATATATTATATATTATACATATAATATATATATATATATATTATATAAATACACTTATATATATATATATATATATATCTATATATATATAATATATATATATATTGTATGTATATATAATATATATATTATTATATATATATATGATATATATATAATATATATATATTTATATATATATATAAGAATCATATATATATATATATATATATGTATATATATATATTATATGATATATATATATATAATATGATTTCTTAGCATGTGTGTGTATATAGTATTATATATAATATTATAATTATTATTGTACCATGATATATATATATATCTATATATATATATATATATTATAGATTTATGTTGTATTAGATTATATATATATTATATATAATATATTATATATTATATATATATATATAATATATTATTCAGATGTTATATACACACACATGCTAAGAAATCACAAAGGTTAGCACGCGATTTTTGTTTATTAGTTGAAGCCACCAGGAAAATTTAAAAATGAAAAGACAGAGTGTCAAATACTTTCGTACATTTAACACATCTGTCTCGTCTTTTCATTTTAAACTTTCCAGTGCTGGATGCTAAGTGCTGGAAGAGCTAAATATAGACCCATCATTGTCATCTTTCTTCCTGTCATGAAGCAGCAGCAGCAGCAGCCTTTCCAAATCCTTCTGGGCTGTCTCTGGACACCAGCTTACTTTGCAGATGAAAATTCAGATATTGCTTAGAAGACTCTCAAAGTGTGATCTTTGAGAGCTGGGTGATTGGGTAGTACTTTTTTCCGAAGCTCTTCACTGGAGCCGTGCTTTTCTTGAACTATGAAGTTGCGTTGAATTACTGTATCCTTCAACTTTTAGGATTATAATTTTCGATTCTTGTTTTTGTCCATATTTGTATTCTGTTCTATTGAAAAAGAAACCCACAAAATCACTTTGTAACTTGTTTACTTCTAAGTATTTACATTTAGTTTTTTTCTACACTCGAGTACTTTCAGGCCCTGTCTGTGGCCCATTTCCAAGAGATTTTTGGGATGTTAGCCTGGGTCAAGACCCAGCAGTCTTCAGAAGACTGCTGGGCCTTGACCCAGGCTAACATCCCAAACATCTCTTGAAAATGGGCCACAGATAGGGCCTGAAAGTACTCGAGTGTGGAGTAAAACTAAATGTAAATACTTAGTAGTAAACAAGTTACAAAGTGATTTTGTGGGTTTCTTTTTCAATCTTCAGAAGAAAACTGAAAGAAGTTTTTGTTTGGTTCATTCTGTTCTATGTTAGAGGATGGTTCTATTGTGAGTCTAGAGTAGGCCTATAGAAGACGATGGATATATGGTTGGGGCATCTGAAATGCTTGATGAGTGAGACTAAGAACATAGCCAGAATAAGCACTCAAGGAACATGACATTATCAATATCTAAAAAAAAAAAGCAAATTGCAGCAAATTTACGACATTTTGAAGGAAATGGAATTCGGAAGTGAAAGGTGAGCTATTTATAATGTTAAAATGTTTTATTGCATACTATCAAGGAGGGCATGCGAACACTTTTCCCAAGCAGAATTAAGGAACATGACATTAGCAATATTTTAAAAAAAGCATCTTGCAGCAAATTTACATTTTGAAGGAAATGGAATTTGGAAGTGGAAGGTGAGCTATTTATAAGGTTAAAATGTTTTATGGCATACAATCAAAGAGTTTATGTGAACACTTATCCCAAGCAGAACTGTCTTCCTTTTTATGATGTTAAAAAATCATTCATATTTCATGGTGCTATTAGCAGGAAACGTTTTCGTTAACCACGAATACCCTATCAGCACATTTTAAATGGATATCTAACGAAAGCAATGCTGTGATCATTCCAAGATATTACTAAATATTGCCCTTAAAGCGAAACCAACTGATATAATGGTCAGTTTTACCATGTATCAAAATTGTTATGGGGGTTCAGTAGGTATATTATGATAAGAATAGAGCAAAGAGGCTGTACTACAGGTTAGGGCTTCCTAGATGAAGGAAAAATATAAGATTCTTTTTGGAGCTACTCTAGCAGGTGGCTTACCTAGGCCTAAGGCGCCTCAGTGGTGTGATCGGTATGGTCTTGGCCTGCCACCTCGGTGGCCGTGAGTTCGATTTTCAGGCATTCCATTGAGGAGTTAGAGATGTGTATTTCTGATGACAGTTCACTGTCGACGTGGTTCGGAAGTCACATAAAGCCGTTGGTCCCGTTGCTGAATAACCATTGGTTCCATGCAACGTAAAAACACCATACAAACAAACGAATCTAGGCTTCGTGAAACAATTAGAAAAACTATCAGTAGATTTTTCCCTTCTTCTTCTTTACCAACTACAATAACAATTGAAAGCAGCTTAGAAATGACCCCAGGCGGCGAGTTCCACGAAGAGATTCCAGGCCTGGTCGGTAATCCAGAGAGAGAGAGAGAGAGAGAGAGAGAGAAGAGAGAGAGAGAGCCTATTATTAAGCATTTAAGTTTCACCGGATTTCTGTTTTGTTTACAGGTACTACTACAATACCCTCGCCATTAACAAGTTCCAACTTCGAACTGGGTCAGAATCTCAGGCTGATATGGTTGCCCAAAAGACTTTTCTCAAAGTTGCAGCTGAGGAGGTATGTTTATTACCCTTAAGTGAAACAACAAACCATAAAAGTTCCTTAGATATCATCTGACAGGTTATTCTATTTGTCATTTGTCACTGACCAAGCCAGTCATGTTCCTAAGATGTCACCTTACAGGTCATTCTTTTTGTCATTATCACTGGACAAATGATCAGACTTAATGGGATTAAATCTAAATACAATTTACATTTTTTGCAGAAAAAGGAATATTTGGCTATGTTTTAAATGGTAATAAAAATTTGTTTCGATTTAATCAAACTACAGGAACTTCAAAGTTAAAAGAATGAAAAGACGTACAAGCTTCCTTGTTTTTCATTATGAAAGTAATAAGATATGAAAAATGAGAAATTTAAGGGCGCGAGTATGAGTAAAAATAAAAAAAAAAAAAAAAAACTCACAAACGTATTACTTCTTCATTATAGAATATTTCAATCGTTATTTGAGTTAAATATTGAGGAGCCTCCACTGCTACGTAGAACTTTAACATCCACATTTATAAATGCATTCAGGAACAGCACTCAAAATTGCATTTAATATTATCATAGGTGTTGACATATCAGACTCGTTATTTTTTTAAACGTATAATTTTTCTGATTTTCATCTTCGCTGACTTTGCATGTACATTTTATGAGAATAAATTGAATACTCTCCTCATTCAATACACTTTTTTTTTTTTTTTAGAAACTTGTTAATTTTTTGTCCAGACTTTCTGAGGTTACGTAAGGAATTCTTAACCTTTTGAAATTCAGTTCCCTATAATTGAACTCATTAGTTCCGAGTAGCCTTCGTGTAAAAAACTGCCACTCATGTAAGTGTCTTCCTTCCTTCCACCTAATATTAAAATGATTTCTTAGAAATTATCTGTTATTGGCTGGCCTGTTGCTGCAGTGGGTCCCATACACCCACCTCCACATCCATGAGGACAAGAGTATAGGGATCCAGGGGCCTATGGGACACTTCCTGGATTTGTTCTCCTCCAAGATGAATTTCAGGTCAGTTTTGACAGGAAGCTGGTGTTGTCAGTGAGATGAAATATATCAGTTTTATGGAAGTGTATGACCTATTCATACATTGTAACAGCATTGACGTAATATTAAACTGTTCGTATAATGTAAACAATTGGGTCTCTGATGACATCAGGAATAGTTAGTAATTACTGATTCTTTTTGCAATTCCAAAATATATCAGATTTATGGAAATATATGACCTATCCATACATTCTAACAGCATTGACGTAATATTAAACTGAATAGTTCGTATAATAAGAATGGCCAGTAATTACTGATGCCTTCTTTTGCCATTCCAAAATATATCGGTTTTATGGAAGTATATGATCAATTCATAAATTCTAATAGAATTGACGTAATATCAAACTGAATAGTTCGTATAATGTAAACAACTGGTTTTCCGACGACATCAAGAATGGTTGGTAATTACTGATGCTTTATTCTGTCATTCCAAAATAGTTTTATGGAAGTGTATGACCTATTCATACATTCTAACAGCATTGACGCAATATTAAACTGCTCGTATAATGTAAACAACTGGTTCTCCGATGACATCAGGAATAGTTAATAATTACTGATTCTTTTTGCAATTCCAAAATATATCAGATTTATGGAAATATATGAACTATTCATACATTTTAACAGCATTGACATAATATTAAACAGAATAGTTCGTATGATGTAAAAAGCTGGCTTTCCGATGACATCAGGAATAGATAGTAATGACTGATTCTTTTTGCAATTCCAAAATATATTAGTTTTATGGAAATATATGACCTACTCATATATTCTAACTGCATTGACGTAATATTAAACTGAATAGTTCGTATAATGTAAACAACTGGTTTTCCGATGACATCAAGAATGGTTTGTAATTACTGATGCTATCTTCTATCATTCCAAAATAGTTTTATTGAAATATATGACCTATTCACAAATCACTGACGCCTTGAAGCCTTTTTTTTTCTTTGCAATTCCAAAATATATCAGCTTTATGGAAATATATGACTCCAAAATATATAAATTTTATGGAAATATATGACCTATTCATAAATGACTCAATCCTTCTTTTACCATTCCATTCGCTCCAGCTACGAGATCTTCAGACCTGACGACGGACTGTGGAGTGCCCGGCTTCCAAACGGTTCCTTCAAGGGCATGGTTGGCATGCTGGAAAGACAAGTATGAAGATATATTCTATTTGCGTATTTAAATTGAATAAAGAAAATTATTTTTCAGAGCTAACAACATAATGTTCAGAATCCGTTTCTGAATAGAACGACAGCATGATTTTTTTTTTTTTTTTTTTTTTTTTGTCGAATCAGGGTATTCCTAGCTTTATTTTTTTACACCCTTGGCAAAAGCAGGTAACAATGACACATAGATATGGTACTATATATACTAATATTTTTCATTTTAGTTATCAGGGGCCTTTGTCTGAGTTTGGGAAAAGGAGCAATAACATAATGTCATTTGATTATGATAAAGGTTAAAGGTTAAAAAAAAAAGTCGAACAAATTTACCTAATTTCCTAACAGTGTTCATGAAGGCCGAGCCATCACTACCTCCCCTTTCCAAGCCTTTCCTCTGCATATGGGACTTAACAAATGATCAAACTTTTTATCCTGCAGAATGTGGAATTCGCCTTGGGTCCCTTTTTCGCAACGGAAGAGAGGAACCAAGTGTGTGACTTCACCGTGCCTGTAGCTGGCGACTCGTTCTCCATTTTCATGATCAGGCCAACGCTCTCCAATGACATCTCCGGATTTCTCAAACCTTTTACACCCTTGGTGACTCATAGGGAGACGTCAAGATATTCCATCGCATGCTTTATTCCTCTCTCTGACATAAGGAATTGATTTTGCAAAGCAGTCCTTATATAATAATACGTAGTATCAGCATGCTTTATTCGTTTCTTTGACATGAAGAACTAATTTTGCTAAGCAGTCCTTATATATTAATAATAGTATCAGAAGGTTGTTTAACTTATAGCATTTCGCTTTTTTTTTTTTCCCTTTTGCTTTCAGATTGGTATAGTACCAACATTTAGTGAGATAAGACGCAAAATCAAGAAATTCTATCGCATGCTTTATTCGTTTGATATAAAGAACTAATTTTGCAAAGCAGTCCTTATATGATAATGGTCTCAGAAAGTTGTTTAACTTATAGCATTTCGCTTTTTTTTTCTGCTTTGAGATTGGTATAGCACTAACATTTTATGAGATGAGACGCAAAGCAGTGTTAAGCTTGTTAGTCTTACGAAAGCACGGGCTCATGCTTTTAATTTAACGTTGTGACTCTCTTAATGTTCCCTGTAGGTTTGGACTTTAATCCTGCTCAGCATTTTGGGTATCGTCACGGGCATGTCGTTCTTGGTCTGGGGGGAATCACGCTGTTTCGATAAGGGTGAAGAGAGTATCATCGCAAAAGCTACCCTGTGGGCGCTTCAGACGATGTCTCAAGAGAGTAGGTTCTGTGGCTTCGAAATATTTTTAGGATTTTTTTTTTTTTGCTGAGATGGAAGTACTACATACACATTCTCTCATTCACTTATTATTATTATTATTATTATTATTTGAAGGTAGGAGACCCTCTCTCAAACAAGTTTTGTTAAAGATGATGGCAGCATCAGTGGAATTGATTTTATATATGGTCTTTTCAATTCTTCTTATTATTCTCTTCTCGTCAGGGCTGATATTTGCTAATAGCTGGCCGATGTTCATATCTTGGTTAAAGAAATGTTTTCTAAAAATACTAATTTACTGTTATGATATCAAAAGTGGTTAACAAATCTTAGTAATGGAATTCCAACGTTTCCAACCGTATCATCGGTTCATCTTCAAGGAAAGGTGCGCGTGAACTGATTGGAATAGGGTCGTTCGGCGGTATTTATTGTGTCCCAGGTGCTCTGTCTGATGGGCGCTGTGTTTTCATTGGCTGAACAGAGGATTAAGTCCCTGAGTCAAGCCGTCTTGCAGAGGTGGAAGCTCGCGCTGCTCTTCGCGTGCGGACGCTGGAGACTGGGAGCGTAGTATTGGGCAGGGGCACCTGATTGGTCCGTTCGATCGGCTCTATGGTGCCGGCGGGCGGCGCCCTACGTGCCACTGTCGGAAGGAGTGCCGTCTCTTGAGTGGTGTTGAGGCTGGGTCTCTCCTTCCCGATGTGTAGGGCCTCTAAGAGGCGGAGGCGACGGTGGTCTGCCGCCTTATCGATAATACCAATATTAGGAATAATGTCCTTCCGAGTTATCCTTGTATTGTGGATGTTTTTTGCATGATTATGGATGGCGCCTTCCTGAGCGTGGCAGGATATCCTCTTGGAAAATCGCATCGTTGTCATACCGATGTAGGCGCCGGGGCATTCCCGGACAGGGCATTTGTATTGGTAGACAACGTTAGTTTTCTTGAGAGGGTCCTGCATGACGGGGGCTGGGTTGTTTTTCATAATCAAGCCACTAGTCTTCTTGCTTTTATAGTAAATGATCAATTTCACTTTTTTCGCAGGGTCAGTGGGGGAGACGTTCCTTTCGATGATGTTTCGAAGGGCTCGCTCGTCTTCTTTGTATTTCTTGTGAAATACTCCCTTGTAAAAGAGAGTGACGTCTTCAAGGGCGGCGGGGCGAGGCTCCTGCTGGTACCACTTATCGATGTTTCTGCGAATGGCTTTTTCGATGTCCCGGTTGGAATACCCGTTGTTAATTAGAACTTGGGCAACACGTTCTAATTCAGTGTGCGTGTCCTTCCACGAAGAGCAGTGTGAGAGAGCTCTCTTGATGAAGGCGCTGATTGCGGTGCGTTTGTATCTCTCTGGACACTCGCTCTCGCCATTCAGGCAAGACGGCTTGACTCAGGGACTTAATCCTCTGTTCAACCAATGAAAACACAGCGCCCATCAGACAGAGCACCTGGGACACAATAAATACCGCCGAACGACCCCATTCCAATCATCACAGGTTACGTATTTTCGTGCACAGGCGCGTTACGTAACTCTCGTCATTTTAAACCTACAATTTTGACAAGTATGGCCTCTAAGAGACCCCTGTCGCCCGGTAATACCAGGGAGGACCCGCCCTTGGAGGACGAGCAAGGCTTCGCCACCGTAAGGAAGAAGAAGAAGAAGAAACAGAAGAAGATTGTACCACCGATTTCGACCAATAACAACCTGCTCCCTACGACATCGGCACCGAATACGGCGAGTTTTGCGGAATTTCCGGCACTTCCCAAGTTCAAAGCTGTTGTTATCGAGGGCCAGACTTCATATGCTGCAGTCAGGGCCCTCGAGAAAAAATATCCAGAAGCCAACCTCATAGCCAGACCGAATTTAAGGGGAGAATTCATAATTACTCCCAAGGACCAAAAAGCTGCTGAACTACTGAGGAAAGACAACCTGTGCCACCTTCTTGATCCTGCTTCAAAAATAAGCAAGGGGATGATATGCAAAGTCCCCAAATACATAACTATCGAAAGAGTCCTCGAGGTTCCCAACATCATGGAAGCCAAGAGATGTACTGCAAAAGATGGACAGGAAACTCTTAAGATAGAAGCGACCTTCAAGGGCCAAATTCCAGCCAGGGTCAGCCTTGGGATTCTTGGCACTTATGAGACAGAAGCCTTCGTACCAGAGCCTCTGAGATGCTTCAAGTGTCAGAGGTATGGACACCACAAGAACGAATGTAATCAGAACACATCTTTGTGGAGTGTGCAGTGCGAAACACGAGACAGAAGTGTGCTTGAAAAAGTACAAGGAAAAGGGCCACACAGTTGCCCGATGCCCTAACTGCAGCCAGCAACATCATGCTTGGTTTAAGGGATGCCCAGTCAGACTGCAGAGGATTTGGAAGGCGAAGGGCATCCCTCCTCCACCTGCAAGACCTCGGCAACCATCACCGACCAGGAAACCTCCCAGCAACCCCAGGTTCGATCCTAGAACGAACCTACCTCCTGTACCACAAACCACCCAACCTTCCTCCCAACCTCCTCGATCCCGGCATTACATCCCCACCCCCTCATCCTCTCCATATCGCCAAACTCCCGCCCCTCTACCTCCTCCCCCTACTCCCCCAACCCCTCAGGTTACCCCCCTAACCCCTGCATCGCCGAAGACGTCGATTCCTGCTCGTGCCGAAGCAGGAACCCAGACAGAAGACGCAGTTGAAGAAGAAATGCAGACCGAGACACCGACTGTAGCTCCTGTTTTGTTTAAAGAAGCAGGAACACAAACAGAGGAGTTTGTAGCTAAGCAAAACAGCGAAACTCAGACCTGCAAACAAGAAAATAGAACTGCAAACGTCGGTAACGAATACTTCCTCGTAGGAGAATATCAGATCAGGAAGTTCCTGCTGACCTACGAGGAGTTTGAGGCATTTTTAAATAGAGCCATCTCCAATAACGACAGTGACAGTGGTCATCAGCTGTTCTCTGAGCTCGTCCACGCTCTGTTGGACCTAGAGATCAGTCTCCCAGATGACCTCCTGTTAGAAGATTTCAGATACAGATCTCAAACATAAAGATCGCAGCTACATGAAAAGTGCTGTTTTATAGCATTGACTGCTTTTTCTTTTACTAAACAACCCATCCTCCTTTCGCCCTCCGTTTTTCGGCCGCCTCACGTCTAACGACCGAATATTTCAACTGTCACTCTAACTACCGCTTAAGCTGTCGCTTATTTTTGTTATCCTGTTTCTAAAACTGATAATATTTCGTTTTTCCTTCGTCGTTCCCTATTGCTAAACGATCGACGCTCTCTGCTTTTTTTTCTCGTAAAGTGAAATATGGTACTTGAACTCCATAGAGTTGCGCTTTTTTTTTTCCGTTTTTCTACGACTATAAATTTTTCGATTTCATTACTGGCTATCTCTGACTCGCCAGGACTCGCTACTATCGATCTTTATCTTCTACTAATGGGTACCTTAGGGTTTAAAGGGGTTTGTAACCTTGCCTATTCACTTTTCCTTTCACCTTTGAAATCCATACCATTCCACCTGCACATTCCATAGAAATCATAAATAAAAAGATCGCCTCATATCCTTAAATCACCAATGCATCTAAAAAATAATTCAAATGACCTACGGGCTGCTACATTAGCTAAAGCCCGTGCTGGCATAAAGCCAGCTTAATACTCCAACAACAACAACCCATTCCAATCAGTTCACGCTCACCTTTCCTTGAAGATGAACCGATGATACGGTTGGAAACGTTGGAATTCCATTACTAAGATTTGTTAACCACTTTTGTTATCATAACAATAAATTAGTATTTTTAGAAAACATTTCTTTAACCAAGATATGAACATCTGCCAGCTATTAGCAAATATCAGCCCTGACGAGAAGAGAATAATAAGAAGAATTGAAAAGACCATATATAAAATCAATTCCACTGATGCTGCCATCATCTTTAACAAAATATTATTATTATTATTATTATTGGATCCTGCCTAGATAGTGAATCAAATTTCATTCATTCATGAATATTATTATTATTATTTTTTTTTTTTTGCTCTATCACAGTCTCAAATTCGACTGGGTGGTATTTATAGTGTGGGGTTCCGGGTTGCATCCTGCCTCCTTAGGAGTCCATCACTTTTCTTACTATGTGTGCCGTTTCTAGGATCACACTCTTCTGCATGAGTCCTGGAGCTACTTCAGCCACTAGTTTTTCTAGATTCCTTTTCAGGGATCTTGGGATCGTGCCTAGTGCTCCTATGATTATGGGTACGATTTCCACTGGCATATCCCATATCCTTCTTATTTCTATTTTCAGATCTTGATACTTATCCATTTTTTCCCTCTCTTTCTCTTCAACTCTGGTGTCCCATGGTATTGCGACATCAATGAGTGATACTTTCTTCTTGACTTTGTCAATCAACGTCACGTCTGGTCTGTTTGCACGTATCACCCTATCCGTTCTGATACCATAGTCCCAGAGGATCTTTGCCTGATCGTTTTCTATCACTCCTTCAGGTTGGTGCTCGTACCACTTATTACTGCAAGGTAGCTGATGTTTCTTGCACAGGCTCCAGTGGAGGGCTTTTGCCACTGAATCATGCCTCTTTTTGTACTGGTTCTGTGCAAGTGCCGGGCATTCACTTGCTATGTGGTTTATGGTTTCATTTTTCGTATTGCACTTCCTACATATGGGAGAGATGTTATTTCCGTCTATCATACTTTGAACATATCTGGTTCTTAGGGCCTGATCTTGTGCCGCTGTTATCATTCCTTCAGTTTCCTTCTTTAGCTCTCCCCTCTGTAGCCATTGCCAATTGTCATCGCTGGCTAGTTCTTTAGTCTGTCTCATGTATTGTCCGTGCATTGGTTTGTTGTGCCAGTCCTCTGTTCTTTCTGTCTTTCTCCTGTCTCTGTATATTTCTGGGTCTTCGTCTACTTTTATTAGTCCCTTCTTCCCATGCACTCTTTAGCCACTCGTCTTCACTGGTTTTCAGATATTGCCCCAGTGCTCTGTTTTCGATGTTGACGCAGTCCTCTATACTTAGTAGTCCTCTCCCTCCTTCCTTTCGTGTTATGTATAGTCTGTCCGTATTTGCTCTTGGGTGTAGTGCTTTGTGTATTGTCATTTGTTTCCTGGTTTTCTGATCTATGCTGCGGAGTTCTGCCTTCGTCCATTCTACTATTCCTGCGCTGTATCTGATTACTGGCACTGCCCATGTGTTTATGGCTTTTATCATATTTTCGGCGTTGAGTTTTGACTTGAGTATCGCCTTGAGTCTCTGCATATATTCTTTCCTGATCGTGTCCTTCATCTCTTGGTGTTTTATATCTCCTCCTTCCATTATTCCCAGGTATTTGTATCCTGTCTCATCTATGTGTTTGATGTGCTCCCATCTGGTAGCTTTATCCCTTCAGTTCTCGTTACTTTGCCTTTTTGTATGTTGACTAAGGCGCATTTTTCTATTCCAAACTCCATCCTGATGTCCCCAGATACAATCCTTACAGTCTGGATTAGGGTATCTATTTCCTTGATGCTCTTACCATACAGCTTGATGTCG
>NC_061099.1:39172332-39192958 GCF_015104395.2 Macrobrachium nipponense | reverse complement strand
GCTTGATGTCGTCCATGAACATCAGATGGTTGATTTTGTTGCCTCTTTTCTTGAGTTGGTACCCGGCATCCATCTTCTGTAGTACTTTTGTCATGGGAATCATGGCTATCTACGAAGAGTAGTGGGGACAGTGAGTCGCCCTGGAAGATCCCTCTCCTGATATTAACCTCTGCTAGTCTTATTCCAGAGCTTGTAAGTATTGTATTCCAGTTGCGCATTGTATTTTTGAGGAAACTGATGGTATTTTCCTCTGCCCCATATATTTTCAGCCATTCTATTAGCCATGTGTGTGGTATCATGTCGAAGGCTTTCTTATAGTCTATCCATGCCATGCTTAGGTTGGTTTTCCTTCTCCTACTGTTCTTCATTACCATTTTGTCTATCAGGAGCTGGTCTTTTGTGCCCCTACACTTCCTTCTGCAGCCTTTCTGTTGGTGGGGGATGGTGTTTGTCTCCTCTAGGTAGTTGTATAGCCTTTCACTGATGATACCTGTTAGTAACTTCCACCATTATTGGTAGGCATGGTTGATAGGCCTGTAGTTACTGGCTATATTTCCCTTACTCTTGTCTTTTTGTACTAAGGATGTTCTTCCCGTGGTCATCCATTTGGGTGCTTGGTGATTTGAGATACAATGCTGGAGTTGTTCTGCTATTCGTGGGTGTAGGGCCTTGAAGTTTTTGAGCCAGTATCCATGGACTTCATCGGGACCTGGGGCTTTCCAGTTTGGCATTTTCTTTAGTTGGTGTCTGACTCTGTCTGTCGTGATCTCTGTGAATCTTTGTTTTATTCTCCCTGTTTCTTCTTCCTTGACTTCCTGGAGCCATGTTGCATGTTTGTTGTGTGATACCGGATTGCTCCATATGTTTTCCCAGAGTCTCTTACTTGGTTCGGCTTCAGGAATTTCTGGGTGGTTGTCTTCCCCTCTTAGTTGGCTGTATAGTCTTTTCTGGTTGGTTCCGAATAGTTTGTTTTGTTGGTATCCCTTATTCCTGTTCATGTACCGTTGGATCTTATGTGCTTTGGCCTTAAGCCTCTGTTTTACATCTTCTATTGTGTTGTTTAGTCCCCTCTCTTGTACTTTGTATTTCTCGTTGAGTTCCTCCCTTGTTTTCTTGCTTCTTAGCCTTTTTTCTGCCATCTCGTTCAGTTTACTCAAGTCAGATCTCATCACCATGATTTGCTTTTCCAGGCGCCTTTTCCAAGGAGGTTGCTGTTTTGGTTTCTGTTGGGTTGGTTGTGACGGTGGTGTTGGTGTTCGAATCCCCATCAGTTCTGCTACTAATCTTGCTCCTGCATATGTCAAGTTATTTGTTTCTGTGATACTGGTGGTGTGTATTATGCCCATTATTTCATTGACCTCACTTGTTTTCTCCCTTAATTTCTTGGTGTTGTAGGCTTATTATTATTATTATTATTATTATTATTATTATTATTATTATTATTATTATTATTATTATTACTGGATCCTGCTTAGTTAGTGACTGCCAAGGGGTTTCCATTTTGATAGTAAATCTAATGATTATATTATTCTTCTGAATAATAATAATAATAATAATAATAATAAAATAATAATAATAAAATAATAATAATAAAGCTACCAGATGGGAGCAACATCAAACACATAGATGAGACAGGATACAAATATCTGGGAATAATGGAAGGAGGGGATATAAAACACCAAGAGATGAAGGACACGATCAGGGACGAATATATGCAGAGACTCAAGGCGATACTCAAGTCAAAACTCAACGCCGGAAATATGATAAAAGCCATAAACACATGGGCAGTGCCAGTAATCAGATACAGCGCAGGAATAGTGGAATGGACGAAGACAGAACTTTGCAGCATAGACCAGAAAGCTAGGAAACATATGACAATACACAACGAAGGAGGGAGAGGACTACTAAGTATAGAGGACTGCGCCAATATCGAGAACAGAGCACTGAGGCAATATCTGAAAACCAGTGAAGACGAGTGGCTAAAGAGTGCATGGGAAGAAGGACTAATAAAAGAAGACGAAGACCCAGAAATATACAGAGACAGGAGAATGACAGACAGAACAGAGGACTGGCACAACAAACCAATGCACGGACAATACATGAGACAGACTAAAGAACTAGCCAGCGATGACACATGGCAGTGGCTACAGAGGGGAGAGCTAAAGAAGGAAACTGAAGGAATGATAACAGCGGCACAAGATCAGGCCCTAAGAACCAGATATGTTCAAAGAACGATAGACGGAAATAATATCTCCCCCATATGTAGGAAGTGAAATACGAAAAATGAAACCATAAACCACATAGCAAGCGAATGCCCGGCACTTGCACAGAACCAGTACAAAAAGAGGCATGATTCAGTGGCAAAAGCCCTCCACTGGAGCCTGTGCAAGAAACATCAGCTACCTTGCAGTAATAAGTGGTACGAGCACCAACCTGAGGGAGTGATAGAAAACGATCAGGCAAAGATCCTCTGGGACTATGGTATCAGAACGGATAGGGTGATACGTGCAAACAGACCAGACGTGACGTTGATTGACAAAGTCGAGAAGAAAGTATCACTCATTGATGTCGCAATACCATGGGACACCAGAGTTGAAGAGAAAGAGAGGGAAAAAATGGATAAGTATCAAGATCTGAAAATAGAAATAAGAAGGATATGGGATATGCCAGTGGAAATCGTACCCATAATCATAGGAGCACTAGGCACGATCCCAAGATCCCTGAAAAGGAATCTAGAAAAACTAGAGGCTGAAGTAGCTCCAGGACTCATGCAGAAGAGTGTGATCCTAGAAACGGCACACATAGTAAGAAAAGTGATGGACTCCTAAGGAGGCAGGATGCAACCCGGAACCCCACACTATAAATACCACCCAGTCGAATTGGAGGACTGTGATAAAGCAAAAAAAAAAATAATAATAATAATAATAATAATAATAATATGCTGGAAGTAAACCCTCTTTTAAACATGTTTTATTAAAAGTAATTGCTGCCTCAGCTGCATTAATTTTATACAGGTTCTTCTCTATTTTTCTAATTATTGCTTTCTCATTGTTGCTTAAACTGGTGAGCAACGCACCGAAGGTTGACATATCTCAATTAGGTAGAACGATTGGATTTTATTGGTAAAAATTCCAGTCGGGGTAGTCAAATTTTCGGGTATATCCCGTAGAGTTTATTACAGATAGAATTGATGTTAAATTCTATTTCTTTTCTATTCTTTCTATTCCTTTCCGGACGTTTCGTCTGAATAAACCTCAGACATCCTCTTGGGCGGAGGTGTGTGAAGGACTGAAGTGAGAAGGTGAGTCCAGCTGCTTATATTGCGGTGGCGCCAATGAAAAGGCAGCGGCACGACGCCCCCCGCTGCGCCACCGCAATATAAGCAGCTGGACTCACCTTCTCACTTCAGTCCTTCACACACCTCCGCCCAAGAGGATGTCTGAGGTTTATTCAGACGAAACGTCCGGAAAGGAATAGAAAGAATAGAAAAGAAATAGAATTTAACATCAATTCTATCTGTAATAAACTCTACGGGATATACCCGAAAATTTGACTACCCCGACTGGAATTTTTACCAATAAAATCCAATCGTTCTACCTAATTGAGATATGTCAACCTTCGGTGCGTTGCTCACCAGTTTAAGCAACAATGAGAAAGCAATAATTAGAAAAATAGAGAAGAACCTGTATAAAATTAATGCAGCTGAGGCAGCAATTACTTTTAATAAAATAATAATAATAATAATAATAATTCCTAGATAGTGACCCTCCCCAAAGGTTTTCGGGAGGTTGTTAGCTAGGACTAATATTTCTTGGGGGTCATTCTCTTTATGGTATTTGATACAGCATTTTGTTTTTTTTTCCGGTCATACCTTCTACTGAACACGCCTTTGCAAATGTGGATAAATTGTTATTATTATTATTATTATTATTATTATTATTATTATTATTATTATTATTATTATTATTATTATTATTATTATTATTATTATTATTATTATTCAGAAGATTATACAACATTTTGGATTTATTATTATTATTATTATTATTATTATTATTATTATATAACCATTTGATTTACTATCAAAATGGATCAACTGAATACCTCTCTGACCTGGAAAATAACGTTGGAATAATAGTTGTTTCTCGAAGTTGGGTGGTGTAACAAGGAAATGTCATTTACCCTTACCTATTTAATGAAATAAAAAAAAAAAAATTTAAAACTTCGCATTGTCCCCATTCGATGCCCAGCGCCCATTTAAACGATCATGGGTATCTCAGTATCCAAAGCTGTACTGTATACATGCGCAGAAGTGTACAAATTCACATCCAACTGCGCATCCTTCCAATTCAGGTTCTGAATGGATGCCCAAGCACGACGGTGGAAGGGTGGTCGTCACGACCTGGCTCTTTGCCTCCCTGGTCTTCATGTCGTCCTACGGAGGCATCCTGACCGCTATGCTGACCGTCCCGAGGGTCGTCATTCCAATAGACTCCGCGAAGGACCTGGTGAGGCAATCCGCCCTTCCCTGGAGGCTCGAGGCTGGGACCATGATGGTGACGTACCTCAAGGTAACTTTTAGGATTAATCTGTTTAATTATGTTTTCCTGTGAAGTATTACTTTACTGAACTTGTCAGCATCAGAGTGATATAACATTAATTTTGTACGCTGACGGACGCACATTTTAGAATTTGACAGCTTATAAATCAACACACACCTTTTAGAATTTGACAGCTTATGTATTAACACACACTTTTTAGAATTTGACAGCTTATGTATTAACACACTTTTTAGAATTTGACAGCTTATAAATTAACACACACTTTTTAGAATTTGACGGCTTATAAAATAACAAAAACTTTTCAGAATTTGATAGCTTATAAATTAACACACACCTTTCAGAAATTGACAGCTTATAAATTAACACACACATTTTAGAATTTGACAGCTTATAAATCAACAAACCTTTTAGAATTTGTCAGCTAATATAAATCAACACACCTTTTAGAATTTTGAACTAGCAATTTTAAATCACAAAACACAAAACCTTTTAGAATTTCAACAACACACCTTTTTAGAATTTGACGGCTTATGAATTAATACACACTTTTTAGAATTTGACAGCTTCTAAATTAACACAAACCTTTTAGAATTTGACAGCTTATGAATTAACACACACTTTTTAGAATTTGACAGCTTCTAAATTAACACACACCTTTTAGAATTTGACAGCTTATGAATTAACACACACCTGTTAGAATTTGACAGATTATAAATCAACACACATTTTAGAATTTGACAGCTAATAAATGAACACACACCTTTTGGAATTTGATAGATAATAAATAAACACACACCTTTTGGAATTTGATAGCTACTAAATTAACACACACCTTTTAGAATTCGACAGCTAATAAATTAACAATATCTAAGCATTGGCAACTCTGAAAATATTTCTCAAAAGACACTACTTATTCACTCTCCAACCAAATATTAGTGGAATTCAGTTGCTAATACAGAAACATGTAGAACTTCATTTAAAGGCTTTAAAATTATTCTGCAACATAGTACATACGTAAATAGCCACATGAAAGGTGAAAAATCACCTTTCATGTGGCTATTTACGTACATATTTGTCACGTGCTGTTTGGTGACTTATTGCTAACATAATACATGTGATATACAATATACACGCACACATGTATATATATGTGTGTGTGTGCATATACACACAAACCAATCCATATATATATATATATATATATATATATATATATATATATATATATATATATATATATAAAGCTTTCAGAAAAAATAAAATAAAAATAGCCAAGGGCTTCATCTATCTCAGTGGTTCCCAACCTTTTTTATTTTTTTAATTATTCTTTTTTTTTTGTGGTCATGAAGACCTACACATCCTCTAAAATCCTGGTGCTACACCTTGTGGTGATGTACTATAATTCTTATATATTCACTAGCCATTAACTTGGTTTAAACATTCTCGAATTGGTGGCTCCCCCCCCCCCTTTTAAAAATCAAATGACCCCTAGGTACTCCTTAAAATAGGGAGTACTCCCTAGTTTAAGAAAGCTTCCACTACTATATATGGACAATTTTACAAATCTGCACAGTAGACTTCTGAGTAATACGGAGACTTAATATTTAAATTGATGCATCATTTACCAGTTCGGTTTTAATCCCAGGGTATTATTAGACTTTTTTCTAAGGTCACTCGACGCATAGTACTACATTCTTCCCGGGCAGTTTTTCTTTATCTCGCCTTTTGGAAACATACCAAGTAACTAAAGGTTTGAGTAATAACAAATTAAATACGCCAAAGAACAAATAACTCTACAATTAAAATTACAAAAGCACTTAGAAAATCACTATTTCTTTATTTTGCCTTTTGACACATACCAATTCGTTAAAAGGTTGAGTAAAAATAAATGAAACACGGCAAAGAAATAAATAAATCTACAATTTCAATTGCAAAGCACTTAGAAAATCAATATTTCGTTATTTCGCTTTTTAGAAACATACCGTGTAACTAAAAGTTTAGGTAAAAACAAATTAAATACGTCAAAAAAACAAATAAATCTACAATTTCAATTGCAAAGCACTTAGAAAAATCCTACACTGATATTTTATAAAACAATGAAACATCGTCCTTTATCTTAAAAAATAAAAAACATGAACAAAAATCTCATTCGTGATGAATGCTAAACTGAAATATCAAAGAATTTTTTTTATTAAGAAAAAACAAAAATAAGTACGTAAAAAAAATAAATCTACAATTTCAATTGCAAAGCACTTAGAAAAATACTACACTGAAATTTTTTAAAGCAATGAAATATCGCCCTTTATCTTCAAAAGAAAAACATTTCTCATTCGAGATGAACGTTAAACTGAAAGATTAAATATTTATTATTATTATTATTATTATTATTATTATTATTATTATTATTATTATTATTATTATTATTATTATTATTATTATTATTATTATTATTATTATTATGATATTTTATAAAACAATGAAATATCGTCCTTTATCTTAAAAAAAAACATATACCATTCGAGAAGAACGCTAAACTGAAAGATTAAAGAAATTTTTTTCTATTATTATTATTAAGATTAACTTGAGACAAACTAGTGACCCATCTTTCTACTCGTTCATCTCAGGAATCCGAGGATCCTATCAAACGGCAGGTTCACACGAAAATGGAAGGGACGATGGTCAGCTGCTGGAGGTCACGACAAGACTTCGTCGACGGGAAGTATGCCGGGATCTGCGACTACACGGCCATGAAGACGATCATGTCTTGGGATTTCAGGTTAGTGGGTAGACAGGAATGATAAGTCTATAGATAAAGTTGCAAAGTATGATAGTTCAAATAATTAGTTTTTTCATGAGTTTTTCTCAAGTTAATCTTGATAAAAAAAAAAAAAACCTGCGAAATACTGAAATGTTTCAAATAGTTTTTAACTTGGAAGGGGACGGAGCCGGGGGTGGTCCTTCCTCCATTATTTCGTATAAAAAATTATATTTAGATGGGGAATACGTTAACAAATTTGTAAATAATTCAAAATCATTGTCAATTATTTTCCGCCATAAATGTGTAAATTTGTAAATAATTAAAAATCAATGTAAATTATTTTTTTCCATAAATGTGTAAATTTGTAAATAATTCTAAATCATTGTCAATTATTTTTCTCCATAAATGTGTAAATTTGTCAGCAATTCAAAATCACTGTAAAATTAATTTTCTCCATAAACGTGTAAATATGTAAACAATTCAAAATCATGGTAAATTATTTTTCTCCATAAATGTGTACATTTGTAATTAATTCAAAATCCTTGTTAATTGTCGTTCACCATATATGTGAATATTTGTAAATAATTCAAAATCATTGCTAATTATTTTTCTCCATAATTGTGTAAATTTGTAAGTAACTCTAAATTATCATAAACTTTCAAAATCATTGTCAATTATTGTTCTAAATAAAGGTTTAAATTTTAAACAATTCAAAATCATTGAAAATATATTTCTCCATAAATGTAAATATTTGTAAACAACCAATGTCAAGTTTATTTCTATTTTTTAAATAAACATTTATAAAAAACGTTACCATGTGTACCGGAGTTGCATATTTTAATATTAACAAACAAAATAATCATTATGACAATAATACCCGTTACGTGTGTATAATGATACTAAAAAATCCATGAGATATAATGTTTCCATATTCGAGTCCATCGAACTCTTTATAGAAAAATGACTTTTTGTGTCAGTTAAATAAGAACTTTATACGTCAACTAACCTGTTTAATTACTATTTTGCAGTACATCGGGTTCGTGTCATCTGTACATATCCAAAGAGATAGTCTACAGTGGAGGAATACTGTCGGTAGCATTCAAAACGAATTCGACTTACATGCACGCAGCTGATCGTCTGTAAGTATATAAGAAAAAAAAATCTGATTAAGACATTCAACAAATTTCCCATTTTCCGAATCTACAATAGTCACAATATACAAAGTACCTATTACAATAATTGTGACAAGAATTTAAAGACCTTCCTAATATATACATATATAATATATATAAAATAAATAAATATATATATATATATATTATATATATATAATATATATATATATATATATATATATATATATATATATAGTATATATATATATATATATATATACACATATGTATACATAATATATGCATATAGATAAATATATAAATATATATATATATGTATATATATATATATATATATATATATATATAAATATATATATATATATATTTAAGTATACAAATATATATATATATATAAACGCATACAGGAGTGCATTTACTTAATAAATCATTCGTCTCAATTCCTATTCTTGTCTCCAAATCCACGGTAACGGAAGGCTGCTGTCGCTGAAGGAATCGGGCATCTTCGACAAATGGCTGAACGACCAGTTCACCAACACGACCGAGTGTCTACGACCTCCCTCCGCCGATAAAGGGAACAAGATGTCCGCCCTGGGACTGGAATCGTTGGCCGGGATATTCATCCTCTTGGTTGTCGGTGGTTATCACAGATTGTTTGAGTTACCCCTTCAATGCGTCACGAATCCCCCTATTTGTCTGTGGCGTTCCTAAGGCCTGCTTTTAACCCTACTTCATTTGACGTCACTAGATCTATCAACATTTTTCCTTGTTACTTGGGTCATTTCTTACTAATAACCGCGTCGCTTGCTTTAAAAAAAATCATAAAAAACTATGAATGTTACAGTGATATCAACTATTCGTTGCTATTTGTCAGGGAAAGATTACTATTTAATTGCTCAATTTCAAAACCCCTTAAATTCTTTGTGCATATATATATATATATATATATATATATATATATATATATATATATATATATATATATATATATGACTGGTAAAAGTGTTCTGTAACAACAGAATTCCATCTAATAAAAGGAGCCCATAAAAAACACCAAAATGTTAGAGAGAAAAGTACTATATTTCAGAGACTGCTGTCTCTCTCTTCAGGTATATGAATGAGAAAAGTTTACAGAAAAGGTGGTATTTATACCAAGAGATTCGTCCACAAGTAAGCAGCGGGGGTGACCTAAATTGGCTTACTTGTGGACGAATCTCTTGGTATAAATACCACCTTTTCTGTAAACTTTTCTCATTCATATACCTGAAGAGAGAGACAGCAGTCTCTGAAATATAGTACTTTTCTCTCTACATTTTGGTGTTTTTATGGGCTCCTTTTATTAGATATATATATATATATATATATATATATATATATATATATAATATATATATATATATATGTGTGTGTGTGTGTGTGTGTGTGTGTGTGTGTGTATACACACACACACACACACACACATATATATATATATATATATATATATATATATATATATATATATATATATATATATATATATATATATATATATATATATATATATATATGTGTGTGTATGTATTATTGTATGTATGTTTGTGTGTGTGTGGGTGCAACATTATAATTTTTCTCTCCCTTTCACAGGGCTTACTGTAGGCTCATTTGCTTTCGTCTTGGAACTGTTAATTCACTGTTAACAGGAAATAAGGAAAAACCGGCGATGGACAAAGCAGGTATATGAACGAGGACTTCTACCACTGGCAAAGATTTTCGATTTTATTGCATTAATTATTTGCATCTTTCCAAATAAAAGTAACGACCATCTTGTGAAGTCTTTTTAATAAAAGATCCCTAAGTCAAAAATCTACTGAATGAAGCCAAAACCATTAAACAATTTATTACAGTATATTTACATCCACATAGATCTACTTCCACAGAAATAGGAAGTGATTATTGCTAATTTTAACCTTTTAGAATTTTGGTTTTCAAAAGCAAGTAAACTAAACGTGGAAAATATTACATTTTTTTAGCCAAAGGAGTATCTCTGACAGTTGTAATAATGCAAATTTAGAGAGCTTAGCATAGGTGATATGGTAGAGCATTGTGAGACGGTTCTGTTATGTGGAAGGAATGGATCATGAGTGGTTTGTTTGTTTGTTTGTTTGTATGGTGTTTTTGACGCCACATGGAACCAGTGGTTATTCAGCAACGGGACCAACGGCTTTACGTAACTTCCAAACCACGTCGAAAGCGAACTTCTATCACCAGAAATACACATCTCTCACCCCTCAGTGGAATGTCCGAGAGTCGAACTCGATGACTGAGTGGTGAAAAGGGAGTATACTTCAAAGGTGTTAGAAGGGAAGAGGAATGGAATGTCTATAGAAGGTTGGACAGATCGCAAAAGGAAAATGTCTGTAAAGGAAGGACCTTTATATTTAGGTATCGCTAGAACATCTGCAAGAGATGGATGGGTAAAGTATACGTGTAGGATTAGGTCAACCTATTGTTGGCTTCTATGCGGGTGTATGCAATGGCTAACGTTGCTGAATTTCTACTATACACAGGGTCACATCCACGATTCCACATTCGATATAGGAATGTGGTATATGACCGTTTTGCTGGTTTTAATTATAGGAATGTGGTATTGTCTGTTTGGCTTCGTTTTCTCTAGAACTTTCCATCCTTCCCGTCCGCCCGTTTGGAGAAACGTATCAACGTCAAAAATGTTTTTCTAAGTATATGGTTTTCTACGCCAAAACGCGTAACGCACTGTTGACACATTTCATTCTAAAATACATAAAACTGTCTCGTTAATCAATTCTGTATATATTTGTAGAATGACAAACAAGTGAAGGAAAACAGCAATGGACCACCTTAACTTAAATCACTCCAGATGACCTTTCAATAATGTCTTTAGTCAATCGAAGTTCAAGATACCCCTAAGAAATGGTCGATTAACTTGAGCGGCTGCCAGATTGACAGGTCACACGTGTTAAACACATCAATAATTGATACTTGAAACTCGTCTGTATTTTTCGAAAGAGCTTCAAGAAGTATTGGCTCATTCTTTGATTTATATCGTCGTTACTATAGTAGATTCACATCAACCGTGCATTTGATGTCCAGACCAGTCACATACGACTCTCCTGATTGGTTATTGATAAGCCAATCACAGGGCTGGAAACTCTCAGTCTCTCGAGAGAGTTCACATAGGCAGGATGTATGTTCCATCTCTCCTAAGGAGTTTCCAGCCTTGTGACTGGTTTATCAACAGCCAGTCAGGAGCGTCGTAAGGGACTGGCCTAGACGTCAAATGCACGGTTGATGTGAATCTACTATATATTACTTCAGCTATTATAGCCATGTCATTTTCACTCTCTCTCTCTCTCTCTCTCTCTCTCTCTCTCTCTCTCTCTCTCTCTCTCTCTGTGAGAGGGAGGAAGAGGAGAAGAGGCTCGGGGGAGGTAGGGAGATCCCACTCCTCTCTTTCTGTACTCAGCTCCTTCCTCTTCTTGTCCTCTCTCTCTCTCTCTCTCTCTCTCTCTCTCTCTCTCTCATCTGAGGAATATATCAGGAGTGAGCGTAGATGTGTTTAAGAATAAGCTCGACAAATATCTAAACTGCATTCCAGACCATCCAAGATTGGAAGATGCAAAATATACCGGAAGATGTACTAGCAACTCTCTGGTAGTTATTAAAGGTGCCTCACACTGAGGGACCTGGGGCAACCCGGACAAGAGGTAAGGTCTGTAAGGTCTGTAAGGTCTCTGTCTCCTTTCTCTCTCTCTCTCTCTCTATCTCTCTGTGAGATGTAGGAAGAGAAGAGCCTCTGGGGAGCTAGGGTGGGTCTCACCCCTCCTTTCTGTCCTCAGCTTCTTCTCTCTCCTCTCTCTCTCTCTCTCTCTCTCTCTCTCAGAGAGAGAGACCTTACCTTACAGACCTTACATCTTGTTCGGGTTGCCCCAGGTCCCTCAGTGTGAGGCACCTCTAATGTCTACCAGAGAGTTGCTAGTGCATCTTCCGGTATATTTTGCATCTTTCAATCTTGGATGGTCTGGGATGCAGTTTAGATATTTGTCGAGCTTATTATTAACCACATCTACGCTCACTCCTGATATATTCCTCAGATGAGCTGGCAACGCATTGAATAGACGCTGCAGTGGATCAATGTCCTGTGTGCTTTCCTTATTTTTCCTGGTATAGTTGTGGGCACTATTAATCTACCTCTGATTGCTCTTTCTGATATTTTTAGCTCCATGATGTTTCCGGCAATTCCTTCTATCTGTTTCCATGCCTGAATTATCACGTAGCGTTCTCTTCTCCTTTCTAAACTATATAATTTTAAGGATTGTAGTCTTTCCTAGTAATCAAGATTCTTAACTTCTTCTATTCTAGCTGTAAAGGACCTTTGTACACTCTCTATTTGTGCAATATACTTTTGATAGTGTGGGTACCATATCATATTGCAATGTTCAAGTGGACTACGAACATATGTTTTATAAAGCATAATCATGTGTTCAGCTTTTCTTGTTTTGAAGTGCCGTAACAACATTCCCCTTTTTGCTTTACATTTTGCAAATAGAATTGCTATTTGATCATTGCATAACATGTTCCTATTCAACATCACACCAAGGTCTTTAACTGCTTCCTTATTTGTGATTTTCTAATTATTAGGTCCTCTATTTGCGCATAGCTTTCCTTCTCTGTCTCCATAATTTATTGATTCAAATTTATCAGAGTTAAATACTATCCTATTTACCTCTGCCCAATCATATACTTTGTTAAAGTCTCTTTGTAGAGCGTTCCTATCTTCATCACAAGTAATTTCTCTACTTATTCTTGTGTCATCGGCGAAACTACTCACTACCAAGTCCTCAACATTACTGTCTATGTCTGCAATCATAATAACAAACAGTAATGCAGCTAACACAGTACCTTGTGGCACACCGGATATTACCTTAGCTTCATCCGATTTCTCATCGTTTGCAATAACTATCTGTTTTCTGTTGTGTAAAAATTCTTTTAACCATCTTCCTACTTCATCCACTATATTATGTTTTCTAATTCTCTTCACTAATATATTATGATCTACCTTGTCAAAAGTTTTTGCAAAGTCTAGATAAACCACATCTGTTTCATTTCCGCTTTTCATATTTTTGTATATGTTCTCACGGTGGACTAACAGTTGGGTTTGTGTACTTTTTCCAGGTATGAAACCATGTTGTCCTTTATTAAACAAATTTTTTTATTAAATGTTTCATAATATTTTTCTTCATTACCCTTTCATACATTTTCATAATATGTGATGTTAGACTCACAGGCCTATAATTACTGCAGCTCCATTTTTAATTTCATTAATAGCCTGCACAATATCAGCTTCATTAATATCTATGTCTGCTAAATATTCATTATTTTCACCCCTTACTTCTATATCATTATCTTCATTATCAATTCTAGGGGAGAATTCTCTTTTATATCGTTCTTCCAGTATGTTGCATATTTCCTTTTTTTCATTCGTTAATCTCCCTTCAATTCTTAGAGGTCCTATTTCTATTCTTCTTTTATTCATCTTTTTTGCATACGTGTACAATAGTTTGGGGTTTTGCTCGATATTTACTAGGGTTTTTTTCTTCCAAGTCCCGTTTTTCATTTTCTTTTGATTGTATAATCTTTTGTTCTGCATTTTCTATCTTACTTTTTAGTTCTATAACTTTCCATGCATTTTTTTCTTTTGCAAGACCTTTTTTCCACTTTCTGATTTTCTGGAACAAGATCCTTCTGTCTCTTGGTATGCATGACTAATGTTTACTTTTCTTCTTCGGTATATATTTATCCACTATTTTCTCTAATATTTTATATAATATCTCCGTATTTACCCTTATATCATAACTTACGAAAATGATATCCCAATCTTTGTTTAATTCTTCATTTATTTCTAACCATTTTATATTTTTACTGTAGAAGTTGTATTTTCCATATCCTTCCCACTTTTTCATTTCTTCCTTATCTGTTTTCACTTGCTTTGGAATGGATTGTTAATTCTATGACATTATGGTCTGAAATACTCGCATTATAAAATACTATTTCTTTAAGATAATTCACCTCGTTCACAAATACTAGGTCTAAAGTATTTTCCTTTCTTTTTGGCAGGTGATTTATTTGTTGAATGTTGTATTCTAGTAGCATATCTAATAGCTTTTCGAATTGCCTCTTATCTTCTGCACTACTATACTCTCTTTCTTATATGTATAAATGCAACCACAATCTCCTATTCGTTCTTTCAAGTCTACGAAAGGAAAGTTAAAGTCTCCAGATAGGAGAATAGTCCAGTCCTTGTGATTTCTACATATATCATCCAATTTTTCTATTATTGTGTCAAACTCTTTGGTATTAGGGGGTCTATATATTGCTATGTTCATTAATTTTTCAGATTCAAATTCTACCGCTATTGGTTCACATTCTGAGTTACTATATTTCTCACATAATTTTCCTTGTTTTTTGTCTTTCCATATATTGCGGTTCCCCCTTGATTCCTATTTTTTCTATCTGATCTATAAGTTTGGAACCCTTTTATTTGATCGTCATTCCCAGTCTCTTGGGAATACCAGGTTTCACTTATACTCATTATATATATTTTCTTTTCAATTTGGGTTAGTTCTTCTAAGTACTCTATTTTTCTTTTTGAGTTACTCGTAACTAAACCCCGCGCATTCATCACTATAATGGTTTGCGTGTTTTCTCCTTCATTTAATATGGGTAATTATAAGGATTTTCCCACATCTCTTTCCTGTTCTGGTATGTTGTTCTTTTCTTCATTTCCAGAAATTCTGACATTAAAAAAATCCAACTTTTCCATAATATTTGATCTTCCTTCATCATAATTATTCATTTTGTGTCTGAATCTGCAATTTTCTCTGTATCTGCAATATCCTCTTGCATCGTACATACAGTATTTATCTCTTGAGCTGTATCTTGGGCTGTATCTTGGAGCTGATGCTTGGAAATTCTTTGCTGACACTCCATATCGTGGTGATGGCTTGCTTTTTTCCTTCATCTCATATTCTTTGTTCCTCTCTTTATTTGTTTCATTCTTATTTTGGATTTTATTATTTGATTGATTATTCATTTGATTTTGATTCATGGCTACAGGGTGCATATATTTACATTTTTTGTCGAACTTACATCCTTTTCCTTCTTTTAGGTTTTTGCATATTTTTGGATGTAGATCTACGCAATCATCCTCATAGCCGTCTAGGTATGCACATTTACCATAGATTTCATAGTTGTGACATACCTTTGGATGTTTGTAGTAACATCTTTCACCGAATCAGCAATTCCCTCTTTTCAAAAGGGTGCAGACTTTGTCTTTCTTGTCTATTTTTTCCTCTTTCCCATCAGTGTGCAGATCTGGGTACAGCCTCTTCGGGATTTTATTTTCTGTTGTCATGTCTTTTATTTCTTCGTATGTATGCTGCTTGATTGCCTCATATGTAGTATCGATGAGTATCTCTGCATCCATACTCTTGTCTTGTTCTTTGTTTTCCTTATTTTTTTCTGTCATTTCTTCTCTTCCGTTTTGTCTATCCATGATAGACATGTTGAGCAAAATATTCTGGTATCCTTCCTCATATCTTGCATTACTTCAGCACATTGAGGATGCGTTGGAATGTTCCATGGAGAACATTTTCTGATGAAGTTTTGTGGATTAACTATGCTATACCACACTTTACACAGTTTGCATGCTTTTGGCCTTCTTTTTCCTATTGCATCAATTAGGATATTCACAATGTTCACCTTTTTCATTTTCTTTGTCGGAATATGTTGATTGATGTCAATTTTCTTTATGAGTCTTGACCACTTGGATTTTATTTGGAACTTCTTCAATTATTTTCAAGATTTTTTCTGTTGATTTGTTCCAGTTTGAAGGATCATATCCTTCTAATATGTGTATGAATGTTTTTGTATCTTTTTGATTAGGGCTGTTGTTGTATTTCACTTGATAAACTAACTTAGTAGATGCTTTATCCTACTATTTTCACACTAATCTTATCACCGACAGTTCAATTTCCGGACGTATGTTAAACGCGTTATATCTGTTGATTAATCAGACTGTGCGAGGGAACGTCTCAACAAGCAAAATGGCACTGAGAGAGAGAGAGAGAGAGAGAGAGAGAGAGAGAAGTAAGAAGAAGAGAGCGAGAGAGAGCGAAGAAGAACAGAAGAAAGCTGAGGACAGAAAGGGAGGGGTGGGCGGACCTCCCTACCCTTCCCTGATCCCTACCGTCCTTTCCTCTCCTCACCTGTCCAAAGATAGAGAGAGAAGGGAGAGAGGAAAGAGAGTAGAGAGAGAGAGACCTTACAGACCTTACGGACCTTACAGTTCGTTCGGGTTGCCCCAGGTCCCTCAGTGTGAGGCACCTCTAATGTCTATCAGAGAGTTGCTAGTACATCTTCCGGTATATTTTGCATCTTCCAATCTTGGATGGTCTGGGATGCAGTTCAGATATTTGTCGAGCTTATTCTTAAACACATCTACGCTCACTCCTGATATATTCCTCAGATGAGCTGGCAACGCATTGAATAGACGCTGCATTATCGATGCTGGTGCGTAGTGGATTAATGTCCTGTGTGCTTTCCTTATTTTGTTTTTTCCTGGTATAGTTTTTGGGCACTATTAATCTACCTCTGCTTGCTCTTTCTGATATTTTTAGTTCATGGATGTTTCTGCTTTTTCCTTCTATCTGTTTCCATGCCTGAATTATCATGTAGCGTTCTCTTCTCCTTTCTAGACTATATAATTTTAAGGATTGTAGTCTTTTCCAGTAGTCAAGGTCTTTAACTTCTTCTATTCTAGCTGTAAAGGACCTTTGTACACTCTCTATTTGTGCAATATCCTTTTGATAGTGTGGGTACCATATCATATTGCAATATTCAAGTGGACTACGAACATATGTTTTATAAAGCATAATCATGTGTTCAGCTTTTTTTGTTTTGAAGTGTCGTAACAACATTCCCATTTTTGCTTTACATTTTGCCAAAAGAATTGCTATTTGATCTTTGCATAACATGTTCCTATTCATCATCACACCAAGGTCTTTAACTGCTTCCTTATTTGTGATTGTCTCATTATTAGGTCCCCTATATGCATATAGCTTTCTTTCTCTGTCTCCATAATTTATTGATTCAAATTTATCAGGAGTTAAATACCATCCTATTTACCTCTGCCCAATCATATACTTTGTTAAGGTCTCTTTTGTAGAGCGTTTTTTCCTATCCTTCATCACAAGTAATTTCTCTACTTATTCTTGTGTCATCGGCGAAACTACTCACTACCGAATCCTTAACATTACTGTCTATGTCTTCAATCATAATAACAAAAAGTATTGCAGCTAACACCGTACCTTGGTGGCACACCGGATATTACCTTGGCTTCATCCGATTTCTCGTCGTTGCAATAACTATCTGTTTTCTGTTGTGTAAAAATTCTTTTAACCATCTTCCTACTTTATCCACGATATTGTGTTTTCTAATTTTCTTCCCTAATATATTATGGTCTACTTTGTCAAAAGCTTTTGCAAAGTCTAGATAAACAACGTCTGTTCATTTTCCGCTTTTCATATTTTTGAATATGTTCTCACGGTGGACTAACAGTGGGTTTGGTGTACTTTTTTCCGGGTACGATACATGTTGTCCTTTATTATTAAAACAAATTATTTTTTTTTTTATTAAATGTTTCATAATTTTTTCTTCATTACCCTTTCATACACTTTCATAATATGTGATGTTAGACTCACAGGCCTATAATTACTTGCCTCTATTCTTGATCCACTTTTGAAAGTAGGGGTAATATATGCTAATTTGTGCTCATCATAAATCTTGCCTGTATCTACACTTTGTCTTAATAATATTGCAAGTGGCTTTGCGATAGAATAAACTACTTTCTTTAACAAAATAGCAGGCACTCCATCGGGCCCTGCAGCAGCTTCATTTTTAATTTCATTAATAGCCTGCACAATATCAGCTTCATTAATATCTATGTCGGCTAAATATTCACTATTTTCATCCCTTACTTCTATATCATTATCTTCATTATCTATTCTAGGGGTGAATTCTCTCTTATATCGTTCTGCCAATAAGTTGCATATTTCCTTTTTTTCATTCGTTAATCTCCTTCAATTCTTAGAGGGTCCTATTTCTATTCTTCTTTTATTCACTCATTCTTCGCATATGAGTATAATAGTTTGGGGTTTTGCTCGATATTTAATAGGGTTTTTTCTTCCAAGTCCCGTTTTTCATTTTCTTTTCGATTGTTTATAATCTTTTTGTTCTGCATTTTCTATCTTACTTTTTAGTTCTATAACTTTCCATGCATTTTTTCTTTTGCAAGACCTTTTTTCCACTTTCTGATTTTCTGGAACAAAGATCCTTCTGTCTCTTGGTATGCATGACTAATGTTTACTTTTCTTTCTTTCGGTATATATTTATCCACTATTTTCTCTAATATTTTATATAATATCTCCGTATTTACCCTATATCATCACTTACGAAAATGTTATCCCAATCTTTGTTTAATTCTTCATTATTTCTGACATTTTATATTTTTTACTGTAGAAGTTGTATTTTCCATATCCTTCCCACTTTTTCATGTCTTGCTTATCTCTGTTTTCACTTGCTTTGGAATGGACTGTTAATTCTATGACATTTATGGTCTGAAATCTCGCCATTATAAACTATTATTTCTTTAACATAATTCATCTCGTTCACAAATACTAGGTCAAAAGTATTTTCCTTTCTTGTTGGCAGGTGATTTCATTTGTTGAATGTTTATTCTAGTAGCATATCTAATAGCTTTTCGAATTGCCTCTTGTCTTCTGCACTACTATACTCTCTTTTTTATATGTATAAGTACATCCACAATCTCTATTCGTTCTTTCCAGTCTACGAAAGGAAAGTTAGTCTCCAGATAGGAGAATAGTCCAGTCCTTGTGATTTTCTACATATCATACTCCAATTTTTCTATTATTAAGTCAAACTCTTTAGTATTAGGAGGAGGTCTTGATTATATTACTATGTTCATTAATTTTTCATATTCAAATTTCTACCGCTATTATGTTCACATTCTGAGTTACTATATTTCTCATATATTTTTCCTTGTTTTTTGTCTTTCCCATATATAGCGGTTCCCCCTTGATTCCTATTTTTTCTATCTGATCTATAAGTTTGGAACCCTTTTATTTGATCGTCATTCCCAGTCTCTTGGGAATACCAGGTTTCACTTATATTCATTATATCATATTTTCTTTTCAATTTGGGTTAGTTCATCTAAGTACTCTATTTTTCTTTTTGAGTTACTCGTAACTAAACCCTGCGCATTCATCACTATGATGGTTTGCGTGTTTTCTCCTTCATTTAATATTGGTAATAATAAGGATTTTCCCATGTCTCTTTCCTGTTCTGGTATGTTGTTCTTTTTTTTTCATTTCCAGAAATTCTGACATGAAAAAATCCAACTTTTCCATAATATTTGTTCTTCCTTCATCATAATTATTCATTTTGTGTCTGAATCACTGCAATTTTCCCCTTGAGAGAGACGAAGAAGAGACGATGAGAGAGATAGATAAAAGAGAAGAAAAAGAAGAAGCTAAGGGACAGAAAGGGAGGGGGGACCTCCCTACCTCCCCAGGGAGCCTTTTCCTCCTCGTCCTCACTCTAACCGAGAGAGAGATGAGAAAGAAGAGAGACCCTTGCAGAAGCTTAAGGACAGGAAAAGGGAGCGGGTTTGGGTCCTCCCTTACCTCCCCAGAGCTTTTCTCCCCTTCCTTCCCCTCTAAAGAGAGAGAGAGAGAAGAGAGACGAGAGATCAAGATGAGAGAGGAGAGCGAGTGCCGAGAGAGAGAGGCTTCGATCTTTTTGAGCAACGCCAGGATCAAGGGCTTAAGAGACAAAGAAAGGGCTAGGGACAGAAAGGGAGGGTGGGACCTCCCTACCTCCCCAGAGCTTCTTCTCCTCTCCTCCCTCTAAGAGAGAGAGACGAGAAAAGAGAGAGAGATAGAGCAGAGAGAGAGAGAGCCTGAACGACGAGGGAGGAAAGAGAGAAGAGGGAGGGAGAGATGAGAGAGAAGAAGACGCTAAGGACAGAAAGGGAGGGGGGGGACCTTAAGGGACCTCCTCCCTACCTCCCCAGA
>NC_061099.1:39150872-39171832 GCF_015104395.2 Macrobrachium nipponense | reverse complement strand
ATAACTTGTAACAGAGATGGTAGACAGGAGAACAGAGTTAGCTATCGTCATTAGAAGACCTGTACCTCTTTACCTAAGCTTAATCATGTAGAGGAATAGGATTAGCCATCATCATTGGCATAAGCGATCAAGCTATCGTTATTAGAAGACTTGTACAATCGTACCTGATCTTCACCATGTAAAACTTCAGAAGAATATATAATTTTTTATACTTAGTGTTTTCTACAAGAACCTCCTCACCGAACCAACATGAGTTTAACACATCGTCGTAATAACCAACAAGATAATACCGACTTCGTAAGTGATCTACAAACCCCCAGACACTCCATTGAAGATGGAAGTGCAATACCAACCGACTTAGCGTAAGATTATCGCTAGTCTAACATTACCTCATAGGGCGCCTTATCATACAAGCACAAGCCCTAATATTGGTGGCCAGCGTACCAGAAGAACTCTACAAACGTCCTACGAAGAAAAACCAGAATAATAAATCATGTATCATAAGAAGTCAACGACGACGGAAGCAGCAGATTCTTCAAGCAACCTAGTATCATCTTAAGTGAGCGACTTCAGAAAACAATAAGAACTCTTCAACGACGACGAAAGCACAGATCCTTCAAGCAACTTAGTATCATCGTTTAGTGAATAACTTCAAGAAACAAAACCGACGTGTCCTTTTTCATACGACAACGCAAGCTTCGTCTCTCATTAGAATAATTCAAGAAAACATCGTTAGTGAGCGTTTTCCGGCACTCCAAGAAACAAACCGAACGCGTCTGCAGCATCGGATCTTTCAAGGGCTCGAATCATTGAAAACAACGCGCATGGAGGAAACTCAAGCCAAACCAGGTCATCCGCTAAATAGAGAAGGAGGACCAAGGCCTGTGTCGTTATCGGAACACCGTGACTTCCCACAAAAGCAAGCTAAGTACAATTTTTTATTCATTTGGAGTAACTTTTAATTTAAATGTTTCCTTTGCAGGTCGAATTTCGTTATTCCTGTGGTCTGAAGTTACGAGACATTCTTAATCTTACTTACAGCAATTATCTACATCATTGAGATTCGTCTACTGCGAGTTTTTTATCTTTGAGTGTCTGTTTCCAGAAGTTCTACTGAAATATCATAATCATATACTATGTTAATTTTATCATTTTGGGTGATTATTAATCCCTTACGTACAAATCATATTAAACAGTGAATATGCGTTTACGCAGTGGACGTCTGTATTTTATACAGATGATGGATAGGGTCGTTAAGGCACCGTAGTGATTAGAAAACACACAAAAACCAGTGGACCACCCGTACAAAATCTATATAAATTAGAGGTAACACTATTTCGGGTCATGACAATAAATGCTCCTTTGCAAAGTCCCGCTCGCAGTTTTAGCCTTGAGTTTTTTGAGTTATATAAAATATCGAACCTCAATGACTCAACTTAACTTTTAAAATATGGCTGGATTGCAAGGAATAACATGTCTGTAAAAACTTTCATCAGCTAAATGCGCTGACCAGGATCCCTCACTATTTCAAATTTTAGCAAAGAATGAAGTACAAACAGTTATTAATTGTATGCAGTAATGATAACTTGTCTTATTAGTAATCGCCCAGTTCCTAATAGTTCATCATTCATTTGCTTTATACGTAACCAGCACAACATAATGCCGATGGTAATAAAGAGAAGGATCCTAATTATTACAAAAAGAAATAGAAACATAAGCCCGTTCAGAATCAAACAAGCAAACTCGGTGACTGTGTCACCTAGTCAAGCGGTCAGGTTAGTTAAAAACTGCGAAGTGTTCAAAGCATAGCAAATTCCACACAATAAGCGACTCTAGCAGAGTGGGGAAAAGCGATGTTGGTTCATACATCCCAATATCTTTTTGAATTAAAAAGGATTTTTCCTATGAAACACACGACTGTATAAAGTAATCAGAGCAGGTTTTCGTTTAATTTTAATACATTAAGTTATATAAATACTGGTGGATTAAGCCCGACTGTACGCGCCTAAAAAATTAGAATATCTTGTTTATTCCTTAGTACACGTAATATCCTGTATTTACGGACTCACCGTCTGTTGTTCGAACTTCCCTAATGAGAAGTCCGGATAAGCGAGCGTTTACAGATACCTCTATAGTTATAAAAAACATTGATCTGTATCTAGTGTAATTGTAAGATTCATCTAGGGGTAAAACAAATATTAACTTACATCCTGCAAAATAAGGCGTGTTTATCAAAGGGAAATCCTATAAACCTTCAAACATATTAAATCCGTTTGAACAAAAATAGACAGTTAATCAAATAATAACTTATATAAAAGAACAAATACATTTGTCTCATAAATCGTAACATTGTTCAAATGAACCCAACAGAATTCTCCCACAACTGCAGTCGTAGTTTGCACGCAAAATCTCGAGAAGCATGCACCCTCGAATGTCTTAGTGCGTGTAAAAAGACTTTGCTGGGAATGAAATTTTAATCCTTCCCGACACTCTGAAATATAACGGTTTCCGCGAACAAAGCCCTAAAAGTATACATATCGTGGATACGGCAGTTATAAATATCGCATTTTTTATTGTTGCTAATTTTTAATCACGCCCACCAGTCGTGGATGAATCTCTCTGATAATCTATCTAAAGTAATATCCGTAAAGTCATTCAAGCAGAGGTGATTCAGCAGAATTTTTTGTTTTTTTTTATCTTCTACCTGAATACCAGGAAGTTTCTCCACTAGCGAGTGATCTCTGGGAGAAAAACGGATGTCATTGAAAACAAAATACGGTCTAAGGACAAACATAAAGCTATATACGTACCTTCGCATAGACTCTCAATGAAACTTTTGCAAATGGAGATAAATGACGAAGTTGAAAAATGTTAGTAATAGGAGTCATTAGGAAATCAAATAAGCCCATATATTTTTCCCTCAAACGTCATGCCATAAAAGATCGGACTTGGCGTATCTGCGTTAGATTTCTGACGCTTAAACAAGGAAACGACTCCCGATAGTTCCAGTGCCATGTACCGACGCACATCTTATCTCTGTTAGGTTAGAATAAATTTTTCACCAGCTTGGACTTACTTTAAAGCTTTTACCAGATACCATTACCTTAGTGATTGTACCTCATACACCGTTTTCAGCACACTCAGGGACATTATCACTTTTTACGTATGCCTCCGGCTTACGTTGCACCCCAATTACAATATAGTGTTTGGAGACTTTTAGGGGATACCCTACATGCTTATATGGTTGATCTTGTAATCTTTTCTAATACCTTAGAAGTACATTCACATAAAGTAGAGCTAGTGCTACAGAGACAAAGACAAATAATCTCAGAGTAAAATATCTAAATGTGAGTTTTAAAACCGAACATGTTTATCTAGGTTTTATGTGTCTTGTCAAGGTCTTAAAGGTAAGGTGTCGGCTATTCATAACTTTCCGGTACCTATTAACGTAAAGGGGGGATACAGCACTTTGGCGCTGTAGTGGGTATTACATCGTATGTAAATATGTAACTCTTCAATCATGACAGCTCCTTTAACAGATCTTACGAAGAAGAGCGTAGATTTATTATGGTCTAAAAAGCATCAACAGGCGTTCGATATCTTAAAAGCGGAAAATGCAGCTTACCTAACTTAAAAATCCCTGATTTAAATAAGGAATTTTTTTTTATTGCAACAGACGCCTCAGACCAAGGGGTAAGAGGGATACTACGTTCATAATATGATAAACAGTTCTTCCCTATAGCTTTTTATTCACGTAAACTAAAGCCCTCTGAAAGTAATATGCAGTAATAGGCAAGGAAGGGCTAGGTATCTTTAACACTAGTCATTTTAAGTTCATAATCTATGGCTATCCTGATAAAGTCCTACTGAACATGAGTCCTTTACCGAGTTTTCAAAGCTTTAATCACAGTCCAAAAGGAACTCGGTGACAAATGATCATTCAGGTTATTGGAGCCAAGATAAGATATCTACCTGGGAAAGCAAATATCATAGCTGAACGCATTATCCGCAATCCCGCACCATACAGCAAAGAACCATTAATTGGACTAAAAAGATATAGAAACATCCGTGCCTATTGTTAAAACCGTATCTAAACAAGAAAATTCCTTACCCAAGAGATCGCGAGCATTGAATATCTGGGTCGGAGCGCAGAACTGTTACAAACTGAACAAGCAATGTCAACAGCGATAAGCAAAACAATAAACACTTCGAAACGGAAAACAGGGTCAGTGGCTAGGCAAAAACAATAAACACTTCGAGCAGAAACCCTAAAGCAAAGGTATATTTATAGTATGTGTATCAGAATAATGTAATCAAATGTAATGTTCTATGTAGGTCTGTGACGAGGAAAACCCAAAGACACAGCAGGACTAACGACCAGGTAGTAGTAATAATCTCTCTCATACCAATCGTCATAAACTGGTTGCATTCCGTCCATCCAGGTTCCCTCCTATGTCACAGAAAGCCAAATCACTGTTTTACTGGCCTACAATGCTTACAGATATAAAAAGCACATAACTGATTGTAACAACGTGTTTCATGAAAACAAGGGACACACTAAGACACCTGTCAGTTAGGGCCTATCCTGTGCCAAATCAATCCTTGAAAGAATATACGTAGAATTATTAACAGAATTACGAGTCTGACAGAGGGAATAAATACTTCTTAGTGTTAATAGTTCCTTGACACGTTATATAGAATAATAGCACTAAAACAAACACCGCAATTGAGTGCGTACGAATTTTATGAGTGCTAAATCAGTAAACATGGAATAACACATAATAATAATCTGTGACTCGGGTGGTGTAAATCAATAATAATCTCCTTAACACGTTGTGTGAATTCCTTTCCATTAAGAAAACCAATATATATTTTTATCACCCAGATCAATCGGTTTGGTAGAATACCGGATAATTAAATAGGAAGTGGTCAATGTCTTACGAGTTACAAAAACTCGTGATATTGCATCCGAAACTGGATTATAGCGGATTCTCTGCGGTTTTAAATACCTTTATCATTTATATCTTGTATCTATAGAATTGATGCCGCAAGTAGCCTTATACGGTACGCCGCTAGAACACTTTTCCACATATTCAAGCCAACCATTATTTTTATCAAATATATATAAAAAAAATATATAAATAAATATAAAAAAAAAAAATAAGATAAAATATGATACAAGTGGAGTCAATATAATACACTCCGTAAGAAGTCGGAAGGGTTACAAATATAATCAAAAAAGGAATCACGATAAAATCAATAAGCAAACGTAACCATAGATAATTAAATATCCAAATATATATGCGTAAAGATTTGAACTCTAACTTAAACGCTTTAGTAATGACAAATAAGCTAAAAGTTCAACACATATCCAAAATCTACTGACATATTGTCTGTCCCGGTGATTTATATTCGTAGTCAATGAAAAAAAAAAAAAAAATTAAATAAATAAATAAATAACATTAACTATAATAAATAAAATAAAATAAAGAGATTTTTAAAGTCAGGAAGTTCTAGAAGTGAAAAGTTTATCTATGAAATAATCCTATATGAATCTTATACAGGGCTAATAATATATATAGAATTTGATGGAAACCTTTTTCATATAGTTTGAATAAGGAATATTTAATTTAACATAATTACAATTATGCAGTTTTCCAACATGAAACTAATATATTGTTCAATTTTGGTACTGTTTTTTTTTTTTTCAGACATTCTTCTCATGTGGGTCGAGTATTAAAAAACAAAAAATTTATCCTAAAGTCGTATTTATTATAGCAAGTAACGTAACTCTTAGCTGGCTGAGAGCAATCTCCTGCCAAGTGACGACGTCATCATTGCCGTATCAGCATTTGTTCCTTTTAACCTCAATAATCGCTTACACAGGCTTCATCTCGCGATTGCAAAGCAGATTGACTGGAGAAAGGAATGTTTAGCCCGAACTTCTCATGGGCAAGGCAGACGTTAGGTACAGGTGTCTATCGGTATGCGCAATGCAACTTGCAATCATTTTAAAATTAATAAACAAAATAAGGAAATACAATTTCTATAACATCAAAATGAATTAATTTTTTCTGAACCTCATAGACATTTAGAAGTATCACGATATGGATATGGATTATTTACTTGCAACATTAGCTTATTACAACAGGTAAATCACATTCATGGGAAAATGTCACATTTTTCTTGAAAAAACCAAAGTTTATTTAGAATTAGTTACATAGTGGGTTTTTTTTCGTTGCATCTCCTACTTAATAAGTTTTTAAATAAATTAACCTCAGAGGATGCGCGCGGGAATATGATTATGAAACTTTTGTTAGGGCACATAGAATCATGATTAATATTCTCTTTGACTCTTATGTTGCCTGGCAATCTTACAAATAGCTCCGTTTCACACTTCTTTGTCTAGTAACTTACTACCAGTAATATCGAATTTTCTTTGAGATTCGTAATGATATCTATTTATTTTTTATAATTATAGGATATTTTTTACAAGTCATCATAGACCTGGATAGGTTCACTCATTGTTAATGCCATGGATAAAAAAGTTTGTACAGCGGACTCTTTTGAATTCCCCAAATATCAGCGAATTCATGTGGGTTCAAGTCTGGTCTAAATGGGTTATTATGAGAGTCGATTCTTCCTTATGGTTTGGACGTTTGTTTGGTCAAAACAACCGACCATCATTGGATCACATCCGACATTGGGTCAATTCTCGTATTTTTGTGCATGATTTTAACTGCTCGGCATACGTCTACATTTATCGATGGCAAGCAGTGCGTTTTTGTTGTTTGTGTTCGTCCTGCAGGAGTGAATTCCCACGTTAAGAATGTATCAAGTAATAATGAGATTATATCCTTATATATATATATATTATATATATATATATATATATATATATATATATATATATATATATAATATTATATAATATATATATATATATATATATATAATTTGACGTCCAAACCTGATATTAGTAACATTTTAACGTATACGTAATTAAGGGACAATTATTACAGTACCCTATAATTACGGATACACAATAGATTGAAAAATAACCTTTTATTATCAAAATATGTATCAGTGTTTAGTCCATCCACCATCGTTGGCGATGACATCTTGTAGTCTACTGGGGACGGAGGCTACATGATTGTAGACGATGTGTTGATTTTTTCTGAATATCTCCCCATTCGGACATGGTGGTTTGTTGGAGAAGCTGCCTTGATTATCGCTCTTGGTCTGGGATCCAGGAGTTGACGATGGTCCCCCAGCAATTTTCCAAGGGATTCATATCACACCCCTTACTTGGCCAGTCCAGCAGGTCAATGTCTCGTTGTTTCCTCAACCATCGCTTAACTATCCTGGCTGTGTGAATGGGACAGTTGTCCTGCAAAACAAACGTCTCATATATAGTATATATTAATTATTTTTTACAAGAGGCGTCAAATTGTGAAGGGTGAGCAGGACATAATCTTTAATTTAAGGTTCTGCCTGTTTCTCCCTGTTTAGATCTCTCCTTTCTCCTGGTTTGAAAAGCTGAGAGATATTCCACCTTCGACTCCTCCCAAAGAGCTGGAAGCCATAAGCCACGTGAAGTTGAAGTCTATCGTGAGAGGAAGAAGGTGGAATTTCGCTTAGCTTTTCAAACCAGGAGGAAGGAGAGATTTGAAACTGGGAGACGGAACTACGTTACGTTAAAGTTATGCCCAGCTCCCCCTTCCGACAAATGACGCCTCATATGATACTTGCATATCATATATATATATATATATATATATATATATATATATATATATATATATATATATATATATATATTATATATATATATATATATATATTATATATATATATATATATATATATATTAAATTCACTATAACATGACTGGAATATCTTGAAGTAATAAAGTCCACACTTATGAGAAAATGTATATAAAAAAATACATAAAAGACTGGAGCTTTCGTCTACTGATTAGTAGACCTCATCAGCCGTACTGATATTTCCTTTTCAATATATATACCAAAATTACGAAGGACAGGCAGGACCCTGGTACCGTCTCCAGAAGAGGTAGTTCAACCACGACGATCGGCTCGTCTTTGGCCAGACATTTGAACGAGGGAATAACATGATTGAGATAGTTTGTTTTTGGTTGTTATCTCCCTTGGAGACGGTTCCAGAGTCCTGCCTGTACTTCGTAACTTTTTTGTATATTTTTTGAAAAGGAAAAATCAGTACGGCTGATGAGCGATCTGATCAAGTAGACGAAAGCTCCCGTCTTTAATGTATTTTAATACACATTTTATATAGTGTGGACTTTTATTACTTCATATATTATATAATAATAATAATAATAATAATAATAATAATAATAATAATAATAATAATAATAATAATAATAATAATATTAATAATAATAATAATAATAGCAGCATTACCATTGCCTACTAAATTAATACCAAATGAAAGTCAGATATTCTGTAGTTACAACACTCAGTGCTGAGTCGTTGCGAGTCAAAAAGGAAACAAACGCCGTGAGTAGTTTCTTAAAACTAGGAAAAATCACCCTTGGAACTTTGATGCCAGAAGATGGCGAATACCTCAAGAACCAACAACATACAACTGATTCGTTCTCACGGAGCTCAAATGTTCTCTTCTGACTTGCAACAACTCATATATTTTTACATTTGTAACAAGTTCTGTATAAATAGAAGAAGTTAATAATACAAGTTAATGAAACCAGCACTACAACAGAGTTTTCCCTATTACTGCAATTTGCGAGATGAAACTACATACTTGCATGAACAGAATGCGCTCTGGGTAGGGAAATGCCATGGCTCGAACAGTTGGAACCATCACGTCTTCCAGTATTTCAAGGTATTGGTCGGCGTTGAATCTTCCCTGTAGTTTCTGCCAGCTTACCCAAGGTGTATAAGTTAACCCCACGGACTACGTTTAGGTACGTTGCCGCTTCTGGCTTGATCGTAGATGTGCTCACTGGAGTATCCTGTATTATTGCATCGCCAACAGTGCAACTGTCCGTGCGAGGTCGACGCAAATGTTTTCTCATCAGAAAAAAAAAACTCTTGCCCAGAAACCTAAGTCTTCGTTGACATACTGCCGGGCAAAATGAAGGCGCCAGCGATGGTGGATGGACTAAATACTGATGGTTGGCAGCCCTGACTTCAGACTAGTAATTCAGGTTATGTTTTGCTCCGTCCTTATTTCCATAGTTCAAAGGGATTTTTGACGAGGGGAACGTGCTGATATTGCGATAGGAAGCTTTAGTGCCTTGTGTATCTCGGAGACATGTGAAACTGGTGAATTGTGACAGTGATATGGTGAATTTGTGGCTTTGTAGTTTTTAAGACTTTTAAATTTAAAGCCATTCTAGGAAAAGGGAGCCCCTGTCACCGGGTTCACGGTTGCCATGGTGACACTCATGTTACCATGGCACACAGTAGTACCAACAGAAATTGACTGATCATTCCCATTTTTCTACGTCACTAAAAATGGGTGAGGTTATTCCAAAAACGCACTAATACCTTTGGTATTCTTTACCTTGGGTCAAGAGAAAGCCAGTGTAGATGACACTCTTGAAATAATAAGTAAACTCCTTAAGTACGTTTAGAAGAAGTTTATGGTGTGCAGCAAATTAGTCATAGTAAATAGTTATCAAACTAGAAGATACTGCAAATAAAAACATTCGAAAAGTTTGTGAAGGACTATAGTGAACGTATAATTTCTGTGGATGGAAGGAAAGTAATGTTCAATTATTAATCTGAGTAGTACTAAAAATTGTTGTAACAGTAAAGAATGTCCCCATTTGAAATGCAAAATACAACACTTTCAAATATTCTTGAAGAGTATGGTCAGGTGTATAATGTACGATTTCAGAAATATGACGTATGGAGATCTTGTAGGAAAAATGACGGGAAACAGGACTGCATTGATGAAGCTGGAGAACCAATTCCCTCCTCACTTATCCACAGAGGGATCTCAATGCTGTTTCAATACAAGGGGCAAATACGTACATGCATTAGATGCGGTATTGCAGGCCACATTGCAGCAGATTGCTGCATTAATTGGAAAGATAAAAGTAAACATAGTAAATACTGATAACTTTCCTCCCTTAAACTCGAAACCCTTAAACAACCCTATTTTATACTGTAGACCCAAAGGCAAAGCATGGAAAGGAAAATCATGATGGTACCGACGTCGAAACTGTAGAAGAAGAAACAAGGGAATGGTTGATGACAGAGGTGAACTTGGTGCAAGTAAAGGGTTTGAAGAGAGTGTGAAACAAAAATACAGAAGAAGGTAAATGAAGTGCTAATACATCCAACGAAGAAAACAGTATTAATAATGTGAATTACTACTAGAAAATAATGAAAAGGGAAATAACGACATAGCTGATGATAAGATAATAAGGGTGCAACCTAGCATAAGTGGAATGGAAGAATATACCGCAGTGGGACGACGACCAAACGTATAATACTGATAATGTAGTATTAAAAGGAAGCTACTATGAGAGGGAATAGTGAAGAGTATAACTACTGTTGACGTGCATATGGGATGGGAACGCGGGAAAAGAGATGGCATCTGGAATGAATATGGAAGAAGAGGACTGCGAGGAGGACACGGTCCAAGAGGAGGTCTGGATCCAATTCAGATCTCGAATGCCGAAAATACTACCGCTACCCAGGAGAGATTAAATTTAGAAGAGAGAATTCCTTCCGATTCTGAATGCATGGATGATAGTGATGGTACAGAATCAGACGATTCTCAGTTGCCCTGTAACCAGGAAGAATGGAAAGTGGTACAAACGAAGAAAAAAAACTTAGTTCTAAGTCGTAATGCTAAAGCAGTAGTAGCAAAAACAAAAAAAGTAAATGCAAAAAAGAGAAAAATAGAAATACCAGTTCCTGAAACAAAGTACGAACCCCAAAATACCTAGTTAATAGACATGTATTACCCTTAAACAATCATTTTCATTCGTATTGGAACTCTTAACATTAATGGTCTTTCAGATGTAAACAAACAGATGAATTTGAATACTTTTCTTATCTATCATAATATTGATATAATTTTGTTACAAGAACTATATAAAGACTATGAGCAATATTACTTATTTGTTAAATTATTATGACGTTGTTCTGAATCCGACCATAAATATTAAGGGTGGAACTGCAATAATGATAAATAAGAAACTAAATGCTGAGATAATAAGCATTTATAAACATGCTAGCTCTAGACTAAGTATGATTAGAGTAAACATTCAAGGAGAAGAGATTAGTTGTATGTGTATTTATGCACCCTCTTGGGGCGAATTGTCAGGGTGAAAGAGAAGAATTTTTTGAGGAAGTTATGCTCCCTATGCAAAACAATGTGAGTAGATGTATCGTTGGAGCTGATTGGAATTGTATTATAAGTAATAAGGATTCTTCTGAACCAAAAACTTCTAATTTTTCAAATACGTTAAAACAAATTGTCAGTGTTTTGAAATTGAAAGATGTACATAATATTATCCAAAAATTCCTAATATACATTTATGAGGAAAAAATTATGCTGCAAGATTAGATAGAATATATATGGCTGACTTAATCGCAAATGTGAAATATTCAAAAACAGTAGCAGTATCATTTTCTGATCACTCTTGTTTTTTATGTGATGTTAAATTAGATAATGTGTTACAATTTGGGAAATCATATTGGAAACTTAATGTTTCTTATCTCCTTGAGGTTTCGGGAGTTAAGGAGGATTTTAAAGACCATTGGATAAAATGGAAAGAGAGAGATGTAATTATGACTCCATGCTTGAATGGTGGGAGAAACTAGTAAAGGTCAAAGTTAAGGAATTTTATAGTAAAGTGGGTTTGTATGAAAAGAAAATGAGATATAACAATGTTTGAATATTCTTGAAAATAGACTAAGGTCTTTACACGAAACTGCTTACCAGACAGGGAACCCTGATATGGGAAGAAATAAAGAGAAATTAAAAATATGAATCCAAAACATTAGGATGAACTGAACGAAGGTATTAAGATAAGAACAAGATTAAAAGACATACAGTGTGGCGAGAAAATATCAAAATACTTAATTGGTAAACAACGAGAAAGGCAAGTTAAGAAAATTATGATTTGTGTGAGGGATAAGTGGGGAACAGAATACGGTCCTTTCCAGCCATTCAAACGTCTTGTAAGCAGTTTTACTCAGATTTGTACTCTTGTGATATAGGAGATCAAGATATGCAAAAAAAACTTTTAAAATATATAGAATGTAAACTTGATGATGGTGATAGGGAATTAAAGAACAGGAGTTTGATAAGAAAGAAATACTTCGTACAATGAAAAAATTTGCAAACATCGAACTCCAGGTATTGATGGGCTCCCAGCTGAATTTTATATAGCGAACTGGGATATCATAGGCGATGATTTTACTGAATTAGTAAATTTTATATTAAGAATTATGAAATTAGGAGGTTCGCAGTATAAGGGTATAATTACACTTATAAAAAAAAAGGATGGTGATGAGAAAGACTTGAAAAAAATTGGTTAGGCCGCCAATTTCCCTACTTGTGTAGACTATAAGATCATAGCGAAATTACTAGCTGAAAGAATGAAATTAGTAATGGGGAAAATCATTAATGAAGGTCAATACTGTTCAGTTCCCGAGAGAAGCATTGTACAATGTAACATGCTTATAAGGGATATTATGTATTATGTTAATGAGAATGATAAGGAGGCAGCATTTTTAAAGCTTGATTGGTACAAAGCATTTGATATGGTAAATATAAAATTTCTGCTAAAAATAATGTGTAAAATCGGATTTGGGGAAAAATACGTTGGTTGGATAAAAATGTTGTACGAAAATGCTGAGAGCGCATTATGTATAAATAACTTCATTGGTGAATTTTTCGCAGTATCCAGATCGGTAAGACAAGGGTGCCCTTTGAGCATGATGTTGTATGCCTTGTACCAGGAACCTTTTTATGCAGCCTTAAACGCAAACAACTCTGTTACGCCACTATTCCTGCCTGGGGGCTTTACGATCAAAGCCATTGGTTATGCAGACGACACGAATATCATCATTTTGCTCTGATAATAGTTTATTAGAAGTCGATAGAATAGTTGGAGAATTTGAAAAGGCAACTGGAAGCAAAATTAATAGAAATGGAAAATCTAGAATTTATGGCATGGGGAAATGGAAATTTAAGAATGTATGGCCGATTGATTGGATAAAAAAGGAAACCGTGTATTTATATACCTTGGGGATTTTTCATTGCAACAATTATCAGCTTACGCTACAACAAAACTGGAATAAGGTGATAAATGCATTAGAGTGTCAAAGTAAATCGCTCTTTGGCAGAAAATTAACAATCTTTCAAAGGTCTGCTTATATCAATACCTGTTTATTAGCAAAACTTTGGTATGTTGGCCACATATATCCTTTAAGCAATAGTTACGGGAACTTGATTGAGAAGATATTGTTTCAAGTATTTATGGAATGGTAGATATGAACCCGTGAAAAGAACTACTGTGTATAGGAAAAAGAGGGAAGGAGGTCTGAATATGTTTAACTGTGTAACCAAAGCCTTTGCATTATTAATCAACTCTTTTCTGAAAACTTATATAGGTAGTAAGGGTGTGCAATATTTGTTATTACATTATACTTCCCTAAGATTGGTGAACTTGATACCCAGCGAAGTAAGTGAAGGTTTAGTGGGTTAACCATCCAGTCCTTATTATAGTATTATTTTGGATGGAATAGATACAGTATCGATTGTCCCATGTTTCCAATAATTCCCAATAAGATTTGTTTTGTACCAGTTTTCACTGAAAAAAGTACCTATTACTGTTTGAATCAAGATATCCCCCTTTTAACTGGAAATTAATATGGGTAAATTTTCATGAGAGTAAATTTATTAGTGTTTTTGATAAAGATCTAATATATAAGTATCTACATGATGTATTAATGACAAAACAAAGATTGTACGACCGTTTAACCTGTCTGGAAACAATTTATGCGATCATTGCAATATGATAGGAAGTGCAATTCATTTGTTTTATTTTTGTAAGAGAAGCAGACCTGTATTTGATTGGTTCTTAAGTAGAATTGAGGATATTTGTGGTTTTAAGCCTCAAAATAACATCAGGTTTTTATATTTTGATATAAATTGTAAAGATCTTCGAGTCAAGAATATATGTATTTTATTCCTGTGTTCTTATATCACAACTATGTGGTCATGCAGAAACACAAATTTATTGCCTGAAATATAAAGGACCGTGTAAGAATGAAGTGCATGCAATACAAAGAAGATATAAAATTAATTTTTGATAATTCTCATAAGATTACGAAAACCTTTGGGAAATTCTTGGAAGGATTTAATTCATTATAGAACGGTCATTTATATTTAGTAGAATCAAATCATGCTGATTTCATCGTAAAGAATTATTGTAAAAATTGTATGTAGATTATTAAATAAAAAAAAAAAAAAAAAAATACTGATACTGTAACAGAAGGGAGGAAACATTTTTGGTAGCGGGATGAATTTATTCGACAGTCTTAATAAAACTAAGATATTGTTGTTGTTTGAAGTGTAATGTGCCTTCATTGAAACTAAGCAATAGTTTTTTTGGCCGTATCTTATTATATAACTATTTCATATTAAATCGTTATTTTTTCAATCTATTATGTATCCGTAATTATAGGGTGCTGTAATATTTGTCCCTTCTTAATTACGTATACGTTAAAATGTTACTAATATCAGGTTTGAACGTCAAATGATTATATATATATATATATATATATATATATATATATATATATATATATATATATATATATATATATATATATATATATACATATATATATATAAGGATATAATCTTATTTTTACTTGATACATTCTTAACGTGGGAATTCACTCCTGCAGGACGAACACAAACAAACAAAAACGCACATGCTTGCCATCGATAAATGTAGACGTATGCCGAGCAGTTTAAAACATGCACAAAAATACGAGAATTTGATCCAATGTCGGATGTGATCCATGATAGTCGGTTTTGTGACCAAACAAACGTCCAACCATAAGGAAGAATCGACTCCATAATAGCCCCTATGACAAGTCAATACCTATGCCCCCTTTATACTTAAGAGGGTAATTGTACCCCTTGTGAACCAGCCACACTCTCAGCTCTATTACACTGTCTCCTTTCCGTCTGCCTCCTTCTTGCTGTGTTCCTCTCTCTTATAACTGTCTCTTTGTTTCTCCTCCTTCAGTGTCTTCTAGGCCTATGGAGGTCTTTCTCTCCTCAACTTATACCTTCTTTATTTCTTCATGCTTAATTTGAGTTACGTAAGGTCCTACACGATCTGATGCTAGGTGTCTTTGTAATATAAGAATTTGGAATGCGGCTGTTGATATTACAATTATAATTAAAGAGTAGTAGGTATGGCTGTTATTTGATAGACAAGGGTTTTTATTGGTAGATAGCTAAATCCCATTATTACAAGAGAGCGCCACGAAACCGAGTTAATTCTTCTGTCGTAACAGCAAGTAATAATATTATTACGACAAAAATTGAACAGCGGGTTTTCTCGCCTCCACATGATGAGAAAATAAACCTACAGAATAGATTCAGTTATATTATTTTCCTTAAAGGAGAAATTAGAGAGAGGGAGCAGAAGTTATAACGTGTGCTTGAAAGGGTGGGAGTGAAGGTTTGGGGGAGGGGAAAATGTTTGGGGAAGACAGTGTGGAGGGCGGTGGCCACGGTGGAGGGGCGGGTTTCATTGTGCGTCTGGAGGCACAGTTCTAATGTTACCAGATCACATCCAGCCCGTGTGGGCTGGAAATGTGTTTACTTATATGTGTGGCCGACTGTACATCTACATCGAGGCGGAGATTAAGAAGTCTAGATCCAAAGAATTTTTTTTGGTTATATGAAGGTTTAAAGCAAGGTAGGCAAAATCCAATCCTAAAGAAAGCAGAAACTCTTCTCTCTTAGATAATTTGTAATTTGACATATCAAACACAGTTTTTTATTATTGTTCGAAAAAGAAGGAATAAATACACCCAGCTTTCTCAGTTTTCTCTCGTGAGTACATCGGAGTGATACATTAATACATTATGCATTAATTGTTCCCATTCTAATTCATCTAATTCAGCTCGTGGATATTTAATTGAACTTGCTATCTGAACAGATCGGTTGATTGTTCTTAATTATATTGATAACTATGATGCAAGAATCCTAATTATCTTAACGTTAAGTTGCAGTTTATTAGATGTTTTTACTTTTGGCCGTCAATCAACTACCTTTACGTCAGTTTTCGATACATTTCTTTTACCAAGATTTCATCTGACGGTAGGACATACTAAAACAAATTTCAAGTTATATTCCTGACAGTCATAGTTATTACACCGCGCTTACCATGAGTGCTTAATGCATATTGGCATTTCATACATGAGCAGAGCCTCTAGTATGGGCTTCTGTTTTCCTCTGAGATCTCCTGCTATTTACAAATCCCAGGAAGACCAGTGAAGACCATTTAGTGCCCAGCCATACTTGAAGGCAGCTTTTATGGCGGTTTAGGGTAAAATGTCAAGACCTAGAGCAAGGAGAGAAGGAGTGAAGGGGTAAGAAAAGAGAGGTGGGGATGGGAGAGAGAATAACAATGAGAAAGTGGGGAAAGGAGGGAGAAAATAATGTAACGTTCTTCAAATCATATTCAGTTAAATTTTTCAAAACTTTTTGAAAGGGAATGAAGAATATATAAAACAAGTAATTGACGGTTACAATAAAAGTTATCTTTCATATCATCATCAGCCCAGATTTTGTGCAAATTTTGGACATCAACAGATGGAGGCAATCCAGGGAGAACGCAAAGAGAGGAAAAACAAGAAATAAAAAGAAAACTAACCATAACCATTGCCTTTATTTCAACAGTAATTTAATGTAATTTTCCTGAGGACTTTTTTTCAACTTGATACCTTTCATTCACGGGCGAAAAGTTAAATTTCCGTTTTTATGTATGTAAGTTTATTGTATTTGTGTACTTTCCATTAGGGAATCATTGCCTAGTAATCCTAAGATGCCTTTGAATTTCCAGTTTATATTAGTCGTTTGGAGTGTAAAATGCAGTCTTATTCATTTTCAAGTATAGTGATTTGCTCGTAATTTCTGGACCTCTTATTTTGGTTACTAGTACTACTACTATAATAATAATAATAACAATGATAATAATAATTATCCCTATTAAAATAGTAGCGGTATATAGTTTGTTAGAATCTTCAGTTACAACATTCGTATGTTTCTCGTAATTATTATCATAAATTACTAATTATCAGAAAATTTCTATCTCTGCCGGTGACAATTCTTTGAGAAAATTTACCAAAGAAAAAATAAAGAAAACATTTCAAGACAAAATTTAAGGCTCATTTCACCAAATCAGCTCTAACATTTTTTCCCTTTTTCAATTCCTCCGTAATTTATCTCTTTTGGACAGAAACCAGATACATCAAAGTCATTTATGATGACGTAATGATACGTCATAAAGCTGATATCTTTGATATGTGATCCATTTATCAAATCATTACTCTCCTTGTGCTGGAGGTTTCGCCCAAAATTATCGCTTTCGTATTCAGCAAAGGGCGGCCGCTTTTCCACACTGAAAATTAGAGCCGATTTTTGTCGAAGGCTTCGAATGGTATGTATGTATGTATGTATGTATGTATGTATGTATGTATGTATGTATATGTTGAGCTGTTGGTTTCACTTACATGGAAAATAAGATGAGATGAATAATGAAATATCTTTAAAGTAAAATAGTGATTAATAAATATAAGATAAGGGGTATGTTAGTGTGTAAACTTATTTCTTTTAAGGAGAATGTATGTTGCTCTTGGCAAATATCAAATGGTTGTGGGATAAAACGCCAGCGAATTCATGGTGTTTCATAAAAAATACATTACTGCGAAAAGTTCTTGGCAGCGTCGTCGCGAAAATGATGAATAACTGATAATATACTTGAAAAAACGATCAATGATTCGTAACAAATAATGCTGCGTCCTTTCTATATTATATCACTATCCACAGCCAAACACTTGTTTGCTTTGAAAAGTCAATTACGGAGCAAGAAAAATCCATTTCATTGAGTGTGACGTTTGCACTTTTTCCTCATTCCGTTTGTCGGAAATGCCCATAATAAAATTATTCATATTCTGCAAAATAAAATGTTATACCGATGCTACGGTTGTATATACCGAAAGGCCTCTTTGACATAAACCTGAGGGATTGCTCGGTTACTCGAAGTTCTTCCTGATTTACAGGGAGTTGAAATGATTGGGTCACGTCTGATCTAAATAGATACCATCGTCATCGTCATCATCATCATCATCATATTATACTAAATGGTATCTCCTGGAGAAATATGAAACTGGCACAGGGTTACCTTGAAGCGAACGATACTTCAATGATTTTAAACTTGTCAGCTTAAACGACCAAGAGCCAATAGCGAGGGGTAGTTCGTATTTCAGTAGAATTACTTGAACAGGGCATTCTCCATTTAATGTAACGTGGATATCAGTGCATCATTTTATCTGATTTATTCCAAAGACAGAGTGTTGCCTCCATACAAAGAAACCACTTAGTACTTTCCAGGTAATATGTCAGACCTTACATATCATTATTAGAAAGGTTGTTGAGTTAAAATATGATGCAATTGATTTCATTCTGAGCTGAATATATCGTAAAATCACTTTTTTTATTTTAGGATGATCATTTTGAAATGTTATTAAGTTTCATTTAATAGTATATTATGTAGATAAAGATCTCGCATTACAACGCTTTCCTCTTGACAGCAGGCACACTTTAAAAGGCTTTATTATGGATTAGATATGATAGGTTTCAGAATTGTGATATGAATACTTGGCCCATTCTTTGAATCATCAAATAGATATTAATAATCGTTGTCTTATTTTGGGTTTTGTAATGAATATATGCGTCTGTATGAAAGTATGGTCTAAACACGTAGAACACGGGAAAAGAATGTCGTTCAAAGTCGTTTATCACGTAGTGAAGATAACGACCCATTCGCTCGATGACAGAGAGAGAGAGAGAGAGAGAGAGAGAGAGAGAGAAGATAGCAGCGGCGGCACAAACGATAATTTTTATGGATGTTTGTTGTAGAATTCATTAAGAAAGGAAAGACAGGACCAACGCACACAAAATTAATAATGCTAATTACTTTGGAACTTTTGACAAACTATTTCCTCTGTAATGAAATCAGCCAAATCTTTTCCTCCTCTTCAGAATTCAGTTTGAACTGGTTTCAAAAGACAACGGTTGGAATTTAGTTCAAAAGTTTTCTGTTGAAGTTCAATAATAAAAGCTGGAGTTAAATTTGGAAAATATATCTCAGTGGGTTATTATAATATTCTTTTGTGGTATAAGACTCGTTTGACGTTATCAATAAAGGTCCTTTACGCAGTTCGTACTTAACCACCATTGAGTGGACTGACGACGTACTTCGAAACTCATAGAGTGTAAACTGGTAATAACTAGTTTATGTTGAGTTTTAAGTAGTAATTACGTAGTTGTATATTACTCAGTATGGTTTTTTTGAACACCAACAACATTTCAGAAATACTGAGTGGGTATTCTAGTCCACCTTTGCTTGAACTTGATCATAACCCTTTCTTTGACTAACATATGGGCAGCTCTCTTTAATATAAGCTTCCGATTTCACTATCATTGTTTTATGTAAGGGCTTTATTTTGGCAAATTGCAAGTATTTAAAAATATTAGTGAAATATGTTCGAATCCTGGAGAGTGCTAATGCACTTCATAGATAATTCCCCATGGATTAATTCTTATTCCCAAGATAACGTGACTTCGGTGTTCAAAGGCATATGTGGGTCGATATTTGACTACACGCACACACACGCGCACACACACACACGTGTGTGCTAGGGTGTGTGTAGTATGCGTGTGTGAGCATGTACACATTTTCGCTAAACGTCTTTTTCCCTTGTGGGTGGGGTGATGGGGAGACCATAGTTATTACAACTCTTAAACAGCAAAGTGGCCATCTTCATGACCATTTCAGAGAACCAGATACATTCGCTTTCATTGTCTCATATCTTCAGCAAAACCATTTCATTAAAGAAGTAGTTTAAAATAATATTATTTGCATCTACCTACAAATCAAAGCAAGGAAAAAAATCTACTATAAGTGTTTCCTGCACGATACTTTAATCCTATATCATAAGAAATCTAAACCACTTCGTTTTATTGGATCTGTTTTTTTTTTTTTAATATTCTACATATTTTTCCAAAGTCAAATAAAGTACGCCAAATACTTTTGTTGGTTCTGAGTCCTTTGAGAATCTAATATTGTTTTGCGCTTTTATCTAAAATTCCCTGGAATTTCCGTCGTATGCGCAGCAACGTCGATCTCAACATATCCGGGTCAGAATTGTTGAGTTTGAGCAACGGAACGTTATTTTCCATCACCGAGTATTTCAGTAGTGTCTCTCTGACTGCTTGACCTTTTTACTCGTTTCTTTCTGTGAGAGATGGATTCGGTCATCTGCAAATAAAAGGTAAAGGAGAAGAATTGATTTAAGAACAAGAATTTACTAGATATTCAGATTTCATGGTTGCTTTGAAACATTTTTTTTAGTTCTTGATATTCCTGTGAATTATAATTTTCATATTGCATCCATTAGCAAGAAATGATTCTTTGTGGACGTGTTCTATTTTGGCCGCAGCCCCTGTGTTGCAACTGTGTACTATTGAATAATCAATAATCGTTTCGATTTGAATTGAACCTCAGCGGTATTTTCAGTCGTTTTTTGAAGATAAAGTTGCCTCTATTTTGGACAAAACTTTGTGACATTATGAAAGCAGGACGAATGAAAACGGGATAATAAATGTCGAATGAAGTTGAGTAA
>NC_061099.1:39128372-39145872 GCF_015104395.2 Macrobrachium nipponense | reverse complement strand
ATTGTCTTTTTCTAATTCTAGAGTAAACTTAATCGATGGTACCTGGGTTATTTAATTTAGAGAGTAAATCATTTACATCAATACCGACAGGAAGAACAGCTAAACAATCATCAACGTAACGATACCACTTTACAGGAATATAAATGATATTAGGTAGGTAGCGTTTTTCAAAGAATTCCATGTACAGGTTTGAGAGTAGTGGTGATAAAGGATTTCCCATTGCCATGCCAAATATTAACGTCTTGCGTGACATTGTTCAGAGTTATAACAATACCCCACATAAAAGTTGGGAAATGAACGCACCCTCAACAAGTTCACACGTTAACCGCTAGAGAGGACATTGAACGTCATTCTCGAGTATGTATAAAAAATGCTACTCTCGTTAATCCATCCACCAGTTCAATCTTGAATGTTGGAGACGTTGTACGTATAGCGGATGAGCATCGGAACGCAGTTTTTAGAAGGGGATATACTATTCAAAATACTCTGGAAATCTTTAAAATCCGAAAAGTGTATACATCGCAAAATCCTGTCATATTCTTCAAGATTTAGCCGGTGAAGAAATAAGGGAGTATCTACCGTGAAGAATTAATTCCCACAATTCTACCAGAAAACATATGATATCACTATTCTGAGAAGCAGGAAGAAAAATAAATAACTATCAATATTACGTTAATTGGAAAGGTTACCCGAGGTTAATCAATTCATTCATGGGTCGATGAATCTCAAATTGTACGATATGAACCATAAACAACCTTTAATACGTAAAAGTAAAAACAAACTTTATTGTTTATCGCCCAGCGAGAGAAGTAAAGTAATTTCAATTTTAAACGGTGGTTTTTATTGTTACCATATCGGAAATTTTTTAGAAATTTTTCTTTGCTGTAATCTAACTCAAGATAAGAAATTCATTAAACACTTGAGAAAGTGTAGGCATGAAATTCATTTTGTGTCCTTGAAAACAACGTCTATAGCTAAGAAGAAAAATATATTGAAAAAGCCGTATAAAGTGGGCGCTATTTTATTGGTGTTACTACCTTGAGCCGCGAGTTTGATAGGGAGTCTTTTTAATTGACGAAAAATTAAGGAGTTTTTACGCTATCCCCGCCGTTACATACGAGAGGTTGATGAATAGAAAGGGGGTTTGGGGGTTTGATGATATTGATAACAATGTTACTAACCTTGAGGGTAATGGTAAGTTGGATGCAACCGTTAGTAACATGCACGTACCTCTTAACGTTAAAATGCTGCAAAATTTGCCCACGGCGGCTAAATCACTCACGAGACCTCCTCATTCTCCTATAAAGGGTGTGGGCGAGGTGGCTGAAGTAGCTGGGGGGGAGGGGGTAAAGATGCTCCGATTACGTTGAAAAACAGTTAAAGGGGATATTAGCCGCAAAACAAGCAATTCCAATTTAACAGGTATTATTCCAATATTATTTAAAGAACCTCAAAAGTCTTACTTTACAGCTTTTGTTAAACACTTACAAAATTCTAGCTCGATGAATGGAATGAAGAAGGGGATTTAGCTCATCCACTGGCAGGTTATAATATTTTAGAAATCGCTCGAGAATTTCAAGGGAGTAAAAAACCAACGTTTGATAATATTTCCAATTATCACTACTTAATTGAGATGGCAGGGGTTAAAGATTGCATATTTAAGGATGCAGCCATTAAAAAAAAAAAACAAAATAGAAGCATGGCGCAATGCATTGAAAAGAGGCGGTAGTGGTATGAAGATGGTGGGACACTGCGAAAAAGAAAATGGCGGGTGCGCGGGTACCTTATTAACAGTTGGGAAAATGATACAGCTTGCTTAATTGTGTGGATTAACCCTATACATGATATAACTTGTTTAATCACGAGGTTGAGATAACAGTTCGAAGTGTGGTCCGGCCTTTAGCGTGATTCATAGCTTCAGGTGGCATGATACAACTTGTTTAATCAGTGATTTTGATAAAGGGGGCCATCTTTAATGACTCATACATAGTGTCAGGGGGCGGGAATCTCGATTGCGGGATTTGGTGGGTCATTAACTCTTGAACCAATGGAATATTAAGGCGCACAATCTCGCCATGGCTTCGTCAATGTCTTCGTGCAAGTTAGTTTCGGGAACTTGTCCGAAAATAGGTTCAGAAAGAGAAATACTTGCTTATAGTAGTAGTGGCCACTAATTGTGTTACATGCAGGATTTACGGTGTGGCTGAAGACATCGTTCGAAGCTATCCGTACGCCGAGATTGCAGGCTTTCGATTCTCGAGCTGAGGTGCACATACGCCTGTCTTCGCGATCGCGGTTTTGAAGGTCAGCCCATTGTGAAAAAGCTAGAAAATATTACCTCTTGGGAATGTGATGATGAAGTAGATCTCCCTACCGTAGCTACTTTATTAACCCGATATGGTATTGGTGCCCCTGTCGAAGATAATGAATTAACGCCCAAAAGAGTGTAGCATATTCCAAAGATGAGCAGGGATACAAGCAGATGAGGTTCAACCACTTTGTTTTTTTCTTCGGTGAAGAAATTAAAGGAAGACTTATTTAAATCATCGTATGACTATGTTAAATATGTTATCTTCCCCGCCGGTATCGGACAAAGTGGATGAATCACAGATTTACTATGAACATTCAATAATAAATGAAGATGAATATGAAATTGATTGTTACATATCTCATAATGGATGAAGGTAAAGAAGAAAAATATATCAATGAAGTCCTGTGTTAGGAGAATAAATAAGACTGAATTAATAATAATAATGATAATAATAATATATTTTTATTTCAGCTCGGGGCCATATACATTGAGTATACAAGATACAGACAGTAACATACACAATCTAGATACATGAGATATGATAAAATAGAAAAAGAAAATGAATAATCGGCACTTATCCATAATATAGCTGAGGTAGCATAAAAGCTAGTAATCATCATACTGGTAATAACAGTAATAATATATTGGTGAGAAAAAAAATATGCATTGCGAGTAATAACAGTTGGTGCACATATTATATAACTCAAATTTCAACTAGAGACCTTAGGTGGTTACAGTAGTCAGGTCCAGAGGGCTTAATACATAAATTAAAATGTAAATAAAACTTTAACTTGATAGGAATCACAGTAATAATGAAAAATTAAAATATCAGCAATAAATGTAATAATGACCAAAACTGCAGATGACATCTTGCCAATGCAGAGATTAAGTCCTTTAGGGATCAAAAGGCCTCATTTTCCCATCTTTCCCACAATTTAGATCTTCTTCTTGCTTCACTCCTTAGGATGCTTTGTATGAGCGAGTTGCTGCTGTTCTCACTCGGGTACCAGACTGGACATTGTTCGCCTAACAATGATTTTTAAATTGTCCAGGTGGTTTTCAATGAACATCTGTGTGGCGGAGTGGTAGCGTTGGGAGTGTTTGTGAGGCGTCTCAGAATGTCATTGTGCACAACAGTGATGCGTCTCATGGTCTCCTCGGGTATAGTTCATCCAGAGGGCAACACCTATAGATACTGTAGCAGTAGCGAGCGGAATAGCAGCAGTTTCACGTCTCGGTGACAGAATGCAACCCTCCTTGCCAATCATGTTGCCAGCTGCACATAGTTTTACGACGCCTCTGTTCAATGTCTGCCGTATCTTTTAGGTCGTCGGTGATAATGGTGACCCAAATACGGAAATTCGTGCACAAATTCCAAGCCGATGGTTTCCGAGGAAAATTTTGAGGTTCTGCATATGCTTAAGCGATCTCGGGAGCAGCGACATGCACTGGGTCTTGGTTTCGTTGTAGATTATATCAAATTCCTCTGCATATTGGCGGCAGGTGTCGATGAGTCGTTGGAGACCTTGCACTGATGGGGAAATCAGAACCATATCGTCGGCGTAACAGAGGTTGTTCATAGTTGATTCATTGATGGTGCATCCGATTGGGAGCGAGTTCAGTTTGACATTCAAGTCATCTGTGTTACGTATTAAACAGGAAAGGAGAGAGAATGCCCCCTTGCCGGAGCCCGTTTAGGAGCAGCCGAAGGTGTAAGATACACGTTTATTCCCCATTTGACACAGAATTGCTGTGTGGAGAAGCCAGCAATGTAAAATGCCAATTAGGTACAGGGGTGTGCCCCTTTTATGCAGCTTCAGGAAGAGCTTCAGTAGTAGTTACTCTGTCAAATGCTTTTCTCACATCTACAAAAACAAAGGAAAATAGAGAGGCTGATGATAGTAGTTAATTAAGCAATTCTTTCAGTATGTAGATGTAGGTGTCGGTTGAGTGGTTTACTTTAAACCAGAACTGGTTGTCAGTGGTGTGTAGAAAGGGGAGAAGTCTAACTAGAAGAACAGACTCAAAGTATTCTTCGATGCGATCGTTGTGATTGCAATCGCCGTAGTTGCCAGGGTCAGCTGCATCCTTTAGCTTGTTTTTGATTAATGGTATCAAGTGAACTAAGAGTAGGGAGTCTGGAAGAAACCGGTGAATTATGCACGCATTGAATAGGGCAGCTAGCAAATGTAAATTATCGGATGGCAGAGTTTGAAGGCCTCTGCAGGAAGACATCACAGCGGGCGATTTATTATTAGGCAGCTGTTTATGGCATCGCTGATGTTACCTGGCGTAATACGATCTGCAAAATGAAATTGAATGTTGTCAGTAAGGAGGTTATCTACATCCCTTCGGGAATCGTTGATCATTTATGCAATTCAGGATATTGTTGAAGTGATCGTCCCCACATACTTGCAATAGCTTCGTCTCCGACTGCTTCCCCTACTCTCTGTGATAGCTTTTTAGTTTTGGGATTTAAAGACTGGATATCTTTCCAAAGACGAGGATAATTACCAGATTCTAAGTTTTCTAGACATTGCATCGCTCTTAGTTGTTTTTTCATTTAACCTGCAGTGCTTAAGAGCAAGTTTGAACTGCGCTCTTGCCTGTCTCATTAGCAATGCAGTGTGCCCTTCCCTTGGGCTACCATTTGCCTCCACAGAATAAACATTTCTCGTGAGTATGTATACAGATCTTTAACCAGTCATTCCATCCAGGTATATTACGAGAATTACCTTGACAAAATCTGTAGGCAGTCCTGCCCGAAGCAAGCAAAGCGGAGATTATGTTCGAATAGATTCATTCAGATCCCTTGTGGTGGTCATTTCTACATAATTTGTGTTTAGTACAAAGTAAGGCGTCTGCCGGTTGAACTTTGACCGCAACCTGGTTTCCGTGGTCGCCCTAAGTCTCTGGTTTTCTGTTGGTTTTTTAAAATCCCAGTTTACTGCTGGTATCGATCAGTTAGGGGGTTCACGGTAGGGAGGGTTGGGGTACTGATGACACCTGTAATGGTATGTGATCGTAGCCCGTTGCAAGATCATAGCGAATATTGCAGGTCATAATAGAATCATGAAGTTGTGGAGATGTGATGCAGTGGTCCAGCCAGGAAGTTGTAATAGCGTCCGCTCTATTATGTACATATGAATAAGAGGAGGGAGGGAGGAGCAGTTTGGAGAGCATGATTTTGACAGAAGCGAGTAAGTTCATTATAAAATTGTTGTGGGTGAGATTAAGGTCCCCGATTATACAAATATGATCAGCAGGAGAATCATGAATAATACTGTGTAATTCCCCTAGGATCATGCAGTAATGATCAAAATTATTGTTATTTTCCCATGGCATATAAACATTAATAATTAGGATAATCGAGTTCCCTACTGTCACTTGAAGCCCCAGCAATCTTGTCACTCCTGAGGTCATCACCTTTATCGTATTGTCTAACGATTTTGTGGCACAGAAAAGAAAGGCCTCCTTTCGGGCGACCGGCTAGGATTTGATCTGTAACTTGCATCGATGAAGTCGAGAAGGTTTCTGTAGTCTTCACGAATTGAATCGCATATGGCAAGGTCATGTGGCCAGAGGAGCGTTTCTTGCAGTGCAATATTGCCTTTGAAGTTTTTGCAGAACATGTTTAGAAGAGGAATGTTCCGCTTGAGGCCAAAGATATTCAAGAGATTATGTTTAATGTATCCATGGCTACTCACGAGATGGGAGATGAATGTGCTGATCATTTGGGTGGATGGGGGTTAGCCAGGGGAGTGGGCAGTCACTCGCCGTGGGGGTTGACTGGCACTTGCGGTGGAAATGACCCTGGTTGGAGTGTCAGTAAGTTTCCCCTGGGGGTGGTTGATCCCGGATTAGTTTGTATCTGAAACTAATATATTAGGACCGAAATTCTCGCCTTTAAGAACGTCGAGGTGTTGAAATAGGCAGGTAATCCTGTAAGCCACTTTATGTTTAATCCTGCATGGGAGTTCGTGAGAGATGAGTGGGTCAGAGCCAGTGAGAAACTTGACTCTCTCCACTATGGCATCCAGCGTCACCGATGAGCGTAGATTGTGAATTACTACGTGGCATCTCTTCTCAGGTGTCGGTCGAGGTGAAACACGAATGTTTTGGGTTCCGGTCCAGCGGCCAATCGGGAGGTTCTTCTCTTCTTTCTGCTTGTTTGTATCTGCCAGCCGCCAGACCCCTCATGATCAGTTTCATCTGCATCTACGATGGGGGTTGGGGGGAGAGATAGGTGGGGAGGATTACGAGGGCTAGTAATCATCACTGGGGATATATCTTCCACCGGAGGCCTGGGGAGGGAGAAGAGGTTTGGGGGTCAACGTCCCCTCGGAAGAGGGCACTTCCGTGTTGCTGGGAGGTGAGGAAAAACTGGATGCCGCATTCGTAGTAGTCTGTGGCTATCTGCGCGATTGTCTATCGATCCCTGCACTCCTTTGATCGCATCCCAGATCCGTGTGAGGTTATTTGATTCCACCTTTTTAAGGCTGATTATGGATTCTGTAGTCCTTTGATCACGTCCCAGATTCTTGATAAATTATCATTTGTCTCCTCAATTTTTTCAGAGTTTTTTCCAATTATTTCTGAGAGAGATTTGCTGTTTTGAAGGCATTTTCTGCAGTGTGGTACACGCAGGTAGGCTTAGGTCAGCAGGGCCCTTTGGAGGCAGGTTGTAAGGGTCATTGGCGTATATTTCCACCGAGCAGGTCCTTAGCCACTTAGTGATATACGATATTTTTTGTGAGAGGACAAGTTCTTCGCGGATCGCTCCTTGAGAATGCTCTCTGGTATCAGATCTTTGCATTTCGTATATGCAACGTTGATTTCCTCATCGGAGAAGCATTGCTGACAGATTGTATAGGCGGACTCGACGTCGGAACGGTTCGATTGGTATTGAATAAAGAAAAGACAATTGTTCGCGAGTACGGAACTTGTGTATGGGGCACAGGCACCGGTAGGTGCCAGGTCACTTGCGCAATGGTTGGAGGTTGGCGGTCGGTGACATTTTTGCAGTAAGGGGAGGGGTCAAGCACTAACACATACACTGCATTCTTCTACCCATTTCCCAGGACCAATAGGCGTCGAGAAGCTGTGATTTCAAAGATTTCTAAGGCACTGATTGGAGCAGAAAGAATATTTAGAATATCTGCCGTTGCACAACACTCTCCGGCTTACACGCCGGGTATACGTGGAGACACTATTAACACATTGCTTACTATAAGAGGTATAGTCACCAATGGCGAAAAACCCTTCCTTTTCTGTGAAGAAACTAAATTCAACAATACTATTGGATGAAAGTTCCGATGGAATGGATGTGTGTTAATTCTCAGAGATACACAATGAGGAAGAAATATGTTTAGTTAGTACTGCAGATGACCATACTGTCAGATTTGTGCTTAACAGAGAAGTAGTTTTGTACTCGCAATGCCTAACCAAGGTTTGTCTTAGAGCTAAAACAGACGAAGACTTGCATGAAACAGATGTAATGCTAACTAACGAAGACTTGCCTGACTTTGTTAGGATGGACAATCCCCTAGTTCACATGAATGGTACTAATTGCGAGACGTAGGTCCAGAATTACTTAGACAAAGACTATTACTAAGGTCTAGTATAGGGTTTTGTACAGGAATTGTAGTGAATAATCCTTTACTAACACTAGGTGAAAAGGCATTCTTCTCTTGCACAGAACCAAGTTTATTTTAGATAAAGAAATAAATAAGAAAACAGACTTTCCTCAGAATAGAAATAAATTACTACAAATATTGGAGAGGTATAGAAATGTCATTGCTTTAGAAGGAGATAAGTTAGGAAGAACATATACTTTGCAGCATAAGATTTTAATACGAGATGGAACTAAACCAATCTATATACCTAACAGTTACCAATAAGTCAAAGACCGATTGTAGACAAATTAATTGACGAAATGAAGAATGATGGAGTAGTAGTACCTTCTAAATCACCATATGATTAACCTCTCTTGTTAGTTCCAAAGAAAGATGGCAGTTGGAGAAGGGTAATAGATTATCGGAAATTAAATTCACACACCATCCCAGATAGAATGCCAATGCCTGTCATAAATGATATGTTAGCTCAATTAGGTGGAGCAAAAATATTTACGTCATTAGACTTGCTCAGTGGATATTGGCAGGTACCCTTAGGTGAAGAGTCCAAGCCTTTGACAGCTTTTAGTACTCATAAGGAACACTTACAGTTTGAAGTCATGCCCTTTGGTCTTACATCAGCCCATTAACCTTTACTCGATTGATGCTCCAAATCTTGGGGAGATTATAGAGGATGGTTCAGTGTATCTAGATGATGTAGTCATTTCTAGTAAGGACTTGGATAGGTACTTTAAGACGTTAGGAATAGTGTTAGAAAGACTGAAGAGTGCAGCATAAAAGATAAAAATTAAGAAATGTCAATTCATGATGAGATCATTAGAGTATTTAGGACATGTCATCAGTGAAAATGGACTGCGTATGCAGGAAGGTAAAATAAAGGCAATTGTAGCATATCCAACTCCTATTAACTTGAAAGCTTGATAAGAATCTTAGGAATGATAGGTTATTAGGCAGCCTTTATTAAGGGATTTGTCACTATAAACCAAACCTTTAACAGATTTAACTAAGAAGGATGCATCTTATGAATGGAAGGCAGAAAATGAAAGGGCTTTTCCAACGCTCAAAGAATTGATGACAAGAAATCCAATTTTTTGTTTACCAGATTTTTCAAAGGAATTTACTTAGACTGCGATGCTTCCAGTACAGGTGTAGGTGCAGTATTAATGCATCAATGCAAAACAACGAGTGAGAGCAGTATATTATGCAAGTAGAGTTTTGAATACTGCAGAAAGAAATTATAGCACTAACGAGCGGGAGTGCTTAGCTCTATATTGGGGATTACGAAAGTTTAGGCATATTTTGCTAGGACATAAAGCCAAGATGCTTACAGATCACAAACCTTTGTGATCTATTTAAGTAAAGAGCTTTCACAATATATGAAATTTAACAGATGGCTTATAAGTGTCTTAGAATGTGCCCCAGAGTTTAGATATATCCCAGGTAGATATAACACTATAGCAGATGCATTGTCAAGATCGCAAGAAGAAAACGAGAAACAAATCACAACTAATACCTTCTGCTTTAGTTGTCAGTTCACAGATCTAGATTTGGAAGAATTCACATCGAACAACAAACGGATGCTAACATTAGAAAAATAATGGGTAACTTAATGCAAAATGAGGTTGATCAGTCTGAATTTCAATTAATCAGTGGAATTCTATATAAAACATCAGAAGAACCGAATGCTTGTTCACGCTTGTATGTACCTAACACACTGACCCAAGGAGTTTTAGAACTAACACACTCTTACAATTGTCAGGACATCCTGGAATAAAGAAAACATGTAGAACGCCTCACTAGAACTATTTTTGGCCTAATTGCAATGAAGATACTAAGAGATTTGTTGAGAATATTCATATCTGTAATGTACATAAGGGTAACGTAAATGTAAAGGCCCCTCTTGAGATATATCCATCAGAATTAAGTCCATTCCAAGTAGTTTCAATGGATTTTGTAGGTCCATTTCCAAACATAACTAGAGGTAACCGTCAGATATTAGTTTTCTTAGATTACTTGACTAGGTATGTTGAGATTATTCCATTAAGAAATAGAGAAGCAACCACTGTAGCAGAAGCTCTGAAATCTAGAATAATTACTAGACATTCAAGTTCTCAAACACTATTATCTGATAATGCCAGAATTTACTAGTGACATTTTAAAGAAATTGTGTGAGTTTTTATGAAATTAAAAGTGTCAGATTATAGCATATAAACCAAGCTCTAATGGATCAGTTGAGAGAACAAATCGTAAGATAAAGGATGTAATGAAAACTTTGGTGACTCCACAGACTGAAGATTGGGACTTAACTCTTTGAAGACATACAGTTCACCTTTAATAACACTGTAAATGAATCTGTTGGAGAAACCCCAAACTTTTTGTTATATGGTTATCAGATAAAGAATGCCAAATAATCTTTTAGACGATGCAACTCCAACCAGACTACTCACAATTACGAAGACTATGTTGCATGAAAGACGAAAAGGACTTTCGAGACAGTTAAATGTACAAGGGCTCGATTAAAGGAGTTACATCAAAAGTCTGGTAAGTATTACAATCAGAATCCACAGTTCCAGATTTATAGTAGGGCAACATGTATATGTGCTTAACCATAGAATTGAAGGACCGAATGTTAAAGTGAGTCCTAAATTCCAAGGTCCATATAGATAATAGAAAGGTTAAAGTCATAAATTTAAGCTAATGCATGAATCAACTTTAAATAGAACTGTTGCACATTGGAACCATATTAAAGTTGTACATTCCGACATTTGGTCAGAAGAACATTTAAAATAATTTAATGAATTAAAAGGAGTCAAGTAGTGAAGAAAACATTAACGTAAATCCTTCCCATACTTCATTAGCATTAGTGACTCCGAGATACAATTTAAGGAAAAGATAGGACCAATTGCAACGGTCTATAACATTGTTGTAAAGGTTTACTGCTTAGGATATTTTTCCAGGAAATGGATTTCACTATGGCTCATGGTGAGTCAATACTGCATCACCCTCTTGCAATCAAGAAGGGAGCAATCTTAAAGGATCCAGGTCAAGTAAAGATGATACACGATATTGCAGTGGTAAAGATTAATATAATAACCGTGGATCAGCAACAGAACAATTGAGGGAACTACTTAATGACTTGAAAGTCTCATAGATAGTAACCAAAGTGGTACCAACACAGTTTTGTTAATGAAACTCAGAAATGATATCAGCCAAGTTCTACCTAAAAGAATTAGAAAGCGTTCATTCTTCCATTTATAGGTACAGCATTAAACACTTTGTTTGGTGTGGCCAATGATACTGATGTAGAGAAAGATAGAGCTAGAATAGAAAGTTAGAAATGTGGGCAGCTGAACGAGGTACCATTATGAACAGTAATTGATGCAGCTAACAAAAACCAAATGTTGATTAATAAACTGGGGTGATTTTGTTAACAGTGTAGCTCAAAATATTACAGCAGAAATAAATAAATCATATAAGTCAGATCACCATTTCTTCAAGCCACTTGTGCATAATGTCCTTACTTATTATAGTTTAATAACAGTTAAGATGGTTTGATGAGGTTAGTTGGTAGGGTTTAGGTTAGGTTAGGTTGGGTAGATAGTTTAGATTAGGTTAGTTTGGAGGGTTAGGTTAGGTTAGGTTGGGGGTAGATAGGTTAGGTTAGGTTAGGTTGGTATGGTTGGGCTAGGTTAGGTTGGGGTAGTTATGTTAAGTTAGCTTAGGTTAGGTTGGGGTTGTTAGTTAAGTTAGCGTGGGGGTAATTAGGTTAGAATAGGTAAGGTTAGGTTGGGTAGATAGTTAGGTTAGCTTAGGTTGGTACGGTTAGGTTGAGGTGTATGTTATTATTGTTTAGCTTAGATTAGCTCGGGGTTAATTAGGTTAGATTAGGTTAAGTTTAGTGGTTAAGGGTTAGGTTTAGATTGATTGGTTAGGTTAGGCTAGGTTAGGCTGAGGGTAGTTAGGTTAGATTAGATAGGTTGGTAGAGTTAGATTGGATAGATAGGTTAGATAGGGTTAGGTTGGGGGTAGATAAGTTAGATAGATTAGGTTGGAGGGTTAGGTTAATGGTTAGGTTAGGTTTGGGGGTGTTAAGTTAGGTTAGGTTATGTTGGAGGTAGATAGGTTAGTTTAGATTAGGGTTGGATGGGCTAGGTTAGGTTAGGTTGGGGGTAGTTAAGTTAGATTAGGTTAGGTTGGTAGCGTTAAGTTGGTTAGGTTAGGGTAGATAGGTAGATTAGGTTTGGTTGATAGGGTTAGGTTAGGGGTAGTAAGTTTAGGTTAGGTTGGTGGTAGATGGGTTAGATTTGGTTAGGTTGAGGGTAGTTAGTTTAAATTAGGTAAGGTTAGGTTAGTCGGGGTAGATTAGGTTAGGTTAGGATGGGGATAGTTAGGTTAGGTAGGGAAGGTTAGGTTAGGTTAGGTTGGGGGTAGTTAGGTTAGATTAGGTTAAGTTAGGTTTGGGTAGTTAGGTTAGATTAAGTTAGGTAGGGGTGTGGGTTAGGTTAGGCTGTGAAGGTTAGGGTAGAGCGAATTGGATATTAAAGGACATTTGTAGCTTAATGCATGTATAAGAATCACCACGGTGATGTGATAAGAATTCATAATATGGCTGAGTGCGGCAAAGTTCAACTTGGTTAACATGGCAGAGGGTGTTGGATATCTATTCTAATTACAAATACCTGAGTTTGACTGAGATTTGTAAGCTCGCAACTGTTATCAACTCATAACCTCACTTGTTGGCCGACTAGGTAGATTGAATTGGATATTAAAGGACATTTGTAGCTTAATGCTCATATGAATCACTTAAACTTACGTAATGCAATAAGCAGAAGAAATGAATGAACCCCAGAATAATTCATAGGATGCAGATTACCACTTATGTATCCAAGTTCAAATACTGTTCATATTTACTTAAATCTTCTCCTTCTCCCCCTCTACGTATCCCTTCACCTCAAAGTCAGTACCGAGATAAGCAAGCTACCCGGGTCAAGGTCGTTACCGAGATAAGCGAGCTACCTAAAGTCAAGGTCGTTACTGAGATAAGCGAGCTACCTAAAGTCAAGGTCGTTACTGAGATAAGCGAGCTACCTAAAGTCAAGGTCGTTACTGAGGTAAGCGAGCTACCTAAAGTCAAGGTCGTTACTGAGGTAAGTGAGCTTCCTAAAGTCAAGGTCGTTACTGAGATAAGCAAGCTACCTGGGTCAAGGTCGTTACTGAGATAAGCGAGCTACCTAAAGTCAAGGTCGTTACTGAGGTAAGCGAGCTACCTAAAGTCAAGGTCGTTACTGAGATAAGCGAGCTACCCAAAGTCAAGGTCGTTACTGAGGTAAGCGAGCTACCTAAAGTCAAGGTCGTTACTGAGATAAGCGAGCTACCCAAAGTCAAGGTCGTTACTGAGGTAAGCGAGCTACCTAAAGTCAAGGTCGTTACTGAGGTAAGCGAGCTACCTAAGCCAAGGTCAGTTCTGTAGAGCTACCTACGCAAGGCAAGTATTGAGGTAAGGCGATAACTAATTTATTTAATGATCAAAAGTAAAGACAACCAATGCTAAGGGAGTAAAAATAAAATGGAAATCTGAATGAATATCTAACCATACAAAACCAGATGATTGCGTGTAAAGGCAGAATAGTGATTTCGTAGGTGTTTAAGATTTTGTTACAGCACTTCAGTGAACTCTAAGCTATTGTCTTCCAACAGGAAATTATTCGAATTCTCCTATGTCAAGAATTAACAAGTAAAAAAGGCCGTGAAGAGTGGGGGCCTCAGCCACGGCCCATAAAACTCTTAGCCGTGGTGGCCTACGTTATTAATTCTATCTTCATTTTTGAAGATTATTTTGTATTCTTTTTGGCCTATTTTAAGGAATTTGTTGTTATCGGACAAGATATATTCAAAAATGAAGATAGAATTAATAGATTTTTAAGATCGCTCAAAGGCAGGAAAGCAATAAGTCAAACTACCTATGAAGAGCTCTTTGTTACTGGTTCGTCTTTTGGTATTATGTACGGATTGCCTAAGGTGCATAAGAACATATCCCTATGAGACCCATCCTCTCCTCCTATACAACGCCAAATTATAAAATAGCCAAATTCCTGGTTCCTTTGTTAGACCAATGCTTTAACAACAAATATAAACTAAACAACTCTTTAGAATTCAAACAGAGTTATACTCAGCCACCAAGACTCTGACCTCGTCATGGCCAGCTTTGACGTTGAATCGCTTTTTACAAATGTTCCCGTTGATGAAACCATTGACTTTATACTAGAAACCATTTTTGTGAATGACGATGATGTTTTTCCCAAGGTTTTAGCAAAGTCGACTTTAAGAAGCTTTTAGAATTGGCTGTGCGGGACAAAGCCTTCGTTTTAACGATGAAGTTTATGTCCAGGTAGACGGCGTCGGCATGGGCAACCCATTGAGCTGCACCTTTGCAGATATTTTTATGCTCAAGTTTGAACAGCCGCTATTTTACCGTAGATATGTGGATGACACATTCCTACTTTTTAGGGACCATCATCATTGCGACCTTTTCTTGGAATATGCAAACGCATCACACACTAATATAAAATTTACATTTGAGAAAGAGAATAATAATAGATTGCATTTTCTCGATACCTTGGTCATACAAGAGAATGTTGGTTTCAGAACGGGAATTTTTCGTAAGACCACATTTACAGGTTTGGGGCAAAATTTTTATAGTTCCTGTTCTCTTAAGTTTTTAAGCTTAATTCATTATCAACCTATTCACAGAGCTATAGCCTTGACCTCAAACTGGAGCTTGTTTCATATGAAATTAATTTCTTGCAGGAATTCATTAGGACCAATTGTTACCCAACTGCCCTGTTTCTCTAGTTATGTCAGAAAGGCCCTACAGAAAATCTTCCAGCCACCAGCTCCAGTACATCTAGCTTCTAAATTAAATATATGTAGCTTTCCATACACTTATGATATCTCAATTATACCGCATTTGAGGAAGATAATGAACAAACATTTCCCATGCAGTTGATGTTGAAATTCATCATAAGGAACTCCAAAAACCATAGGCGGATTCTTCGACACAAAGAAAAATTGCCTACTTTTGATGCGGTCTGGCCTAGTTTACTTGTATACTTGCTGTTCGTGCAACGAACAGACTTACGTGGGAAGCACTCGCCGACTGCTCAAAGTTCGATGTGACTGACACATAGGCATTAGTTACCGCACAGGGATGAAGCTGTCTAGTCCAGAGCTTTCAAACATAAGGAACCATGCACAAACATGCAAATGCAGAATCACTACGATGATTTTAAGATAATTTTATCCAGCCCTAATGAAACCAACTCCTATACTCGAATCCTTGGCCATTAAGCACCTCGTTCCAACATTGAATAACAACACTACAGCAGTTCCATTATACATTGCTTATCTTCTTTCCTTGGTTATCTCGACTCCTTCTCGCTCTGGCAGGCCTTTCAGCAACCGAACCTCGGCTTGTAAGGTTTGTTTTATATATTTTAATTTTTTTTTTTTTACAATTTTCACTTAATGTTTTAATACATTGTGTATTTTTTAGTTATTTGATTTTTATTTTAAAATTTTTATATACGTATTTATTTAATTTTTTTTTCTCGTGCTTATTCGTATGTAACAATTTATGTTAATCTTGCTGGACAAGTTTGTAATTTATGCATTTTTGTTTTGTATAGCCTTGAAAATGAGACCATAGTCTTGAAACGTTGGCAACAATAAAGCAACCCAATGTATTGAGCTGTTTTGACTTTCATCTGCATATATATATATATATATATATATATATATATATATATATATACATTATTCATACTTATAATATTTATATAAAGTATATTACACATACACACACACACACACATATATATATAATATACATTTAAAATATAATTCCTATATTTTGTGAACATGCAAATCACTTCCACAATTAGAATAACCAGAAAATGGAATAATCAAAAGAGAAAATTAATTTGGCGTAAAAGCGAAAAATTTCCTCCTCAAGTATAATAGCAGACATCTTTGACATTGCGTCGCCAAGAGTGGAAGTCTCCCGGTCTCTCGACGGCACGAAGACGTCTTCAGCATCGTTTCATTCCTTCCGGATGAAAGATCGGATTGTTGGATTCTTCTAGCCTCACCCGAAGACGCTTTGGGATTCTCGGAAAATGTCACGTAGTTCGCGTCCGTTTTTAAAACTAGGCCATCGCCAAGCACATATCAGAGGCCTAGTTATCATGACAATGTGTACTAATAATAATATTGTTCTAAATGAATTTATATGGACAGCTCTACTCCCGGCAGTAGAGCTTGTATTATCTTCTTATTTACAAAACGCTGGATTAGAAGAGGTTGGCGGCCAGGTCGAGGAAAATCAGACTAGACAGGATATTCTAGCAAAACTTCAGTCTCACCTGGCTTTACTGTCTCAATCAGAACAAGCTGGCAGGAAACCAGCGGAAGAGCGAGCCACCTCACACGACGAAGACAATAATGACGTTGCAGAAAAGGAAACTCTGACTGCTGAGCTGGACGAGTCGCAGCCTCCAAGTGCCATGCTCAACGCCATCGGGCGAAAGGTCGGAGGCATCACACAAATGGTCAGCGAAGAATTGCGCCGAAGGGAGGCGCCCTGCGACACACAACGTTATCTTCCTGAACCTCGAGTGGATGGCCCTCTAAAAGGTAAGTCTCCAAGTGTTCCTACTCCTTCTTCCTCGGCTTCTATTCTTCCTCTTCCTCCTGAATCTCCCTCCCTTTCTACCCCTGAATCTCCTTCCCTTTCTACCCCTGAATCTCCTTCCCTTTCTACCCCTGAATCTCCTTCCCTTTCTACCCCTGAATCTCCTTCTCTTTCTACCCCTGAATCTCCTTCTCTTTCTACCCCTGAATCTCCTTCTCTTTCTACCCCTGAATCTCCTTCCCTTTCTACCCCTGAATCTCCTTCTCTTTCTACCCCTGAATCTCCTTCTCCCTTTCTACCCCTGAATCTCCTTCTCTTTCTACCCCTGAATCTCCTTCTTTTCTCTAACCCATGAATCCTCTCCCTTCTACCCCTGAATCTCCTTCTCTTTCTCCCTGAATCTCCTTCTCTTTCTACCCCTGAATCTCCTTCTCTTTCTACCCCTGAATCTCCTTCTCTTTCTACCCCTGAATCTCCTTCCCTTTCTACCCCTGAATCTCCTTCTCTTTCTACCCCTGAATCTCCTTCTCTTTCTACCCCTGAATCTCCCTCCCTTTCTACCCCTGAATCTCCTTCTCTTTCTACCCTGAATCTCCTTCTTTCTACCCCTGAATCTCCTTCCCTTTCTACCCCTGAATCTTTCTCCCCTATTTCTACCCCTGAATTTTCTCCCCTAACTCTCCTTCTCTTTCTACCCCTGAATCTCCTTCCCTTTCAACCCCTGAATCTCCTTCCCTTTCAACCCCCGAATCTCCCTCCCTTTCCACTTCTCCACCTCCCTCCACCTCTCCTTCCCCTACTCCCAATGCTCCACCCACTCCCTCTCCACTTCCCGTCTCTCCCATGGCTGAGGAAGACTTGGACGGA
>NC_061099.1:39103823-39126323 GCF_015104395.2 Macrobrachium nipponense | reverse complement strand
TTTTATCAGTCCTTCTTCCCATGCACTCTTGCGCTGCTCGTCTTCACTGGTTTATTATTGCTTTATTATTAAGCCGTCTTTTATTTTAATCGTTTTGAAGAAAGAGAACTTAATTTTTCACATGCCTTTATTCATACCATTCTGTTAACATTTTTTCATTGACTTTTTCCTTACCATTTCTTCCCTTTGTCGTTTAAATGCTCTAATGTGCATATGTATTTTTCTTTTCTTTTTTTATTTAGTTGTTAGTAGTTGTAGGTCTTGGCTTTAGCTTTCTGTAAAAGAAAACTATTGTGCAGGCTATGTGTTTCCGTCTGCCCTCATATCTTCAAAACTACTGAGGCTAGAGGGCTGCAAATTGTTATGATGGTCATCCGCCCTCCAATTACCAAACACACCAAATTGCAGCGCTCTAGCCTCAGTAGATTTTATTTTATTCAAGGTACCAACAACGTAGGCCACCACGGCTAAGAGTTTTATGGGCCGTGGCTGAGGCCCCCACTCTTCACGGCCTTTTTTACTTGTTTATTTCTTGACTTAGGAGAATTCGAATAATTTCCTGTTGGAAGACAATAGCTTAGAGTTCACTGAAGTGCTGTACAAAATCTTAAACACCTATGAAATCACTATTCTGCCTTTATACGCAATCATCTGGTTTTGTATGGTTAGATATTCATCCAGATTTCCATTTATTTTTATTGGTTGTCTTTACTTTTGATCATTAAATAATTAGTTATCGCTTATCTCAATACTTGCCTTGTGCTAGGTAGCTCTACAGAACTGACCTTGGCTTAGGTAGCTCGCTTACCTCAGTAACGACCTTGACTTTAGGTAGCTCGCTTACCTCGGTAACGACCTTGACTTTAGGTAGCTCGCTTACCTCAGTAACGACCTTGACTTGGGTAGCTCGCTTACCTCAGTAACGACCTTGACTTTAGGTAGCTCGCTTACCTCAGTAACGACCTTGACTTTAGGTAGCTCGCTTATCTCAGTAACGACCTTGACTTAAGGTAGCTCGCTTATCTCAGTAACGACCTTGACTTAAGGTAGCTCGCTTATCTCAGTAACGACCTTGACACAGGTAGCTTGCTTATCTCAGTAACGACCTTGACACAGGTAGCTTGCTTATCTCAGTAACGACCTTGACTTTAGGAAGCTCACTTACCTCAGTAACGACCTTGACTTTAGGTAGCTCGCTTATCTCAGTAACGACCTTGACCCAGGTAGCTTGCTTATCTCGGTACTGACTTTGAGGTGTAGGGATACATAGAGGGGGAGAAGGAGAAGATTTAAGTAAATATGAACAGTATTTGAACTTGGATACATAAGTGGTAATCTGCATCCTATGAATTATTCTGGGGTTCATTCATTTCTTCTGCTTATTGCATTACGTAAGTTTAAGTGATTCATATGAGCATTAAGCTACAAATGTCCTTTAATATCCAATTCAATCTACCTAGTCGGCCAACAAGTGAGGTTATGAGTTGATAACAGTTGCGAGCTTACAAATCTCAGTCAAACTCAGGTATTTGTAATTAGAATAGATATCCAACACCCTCTGCCATGTTAACCAAGTTGAACTTTGCCGCACTCAGCCATATTATGAATTCTTATCACATCACCATGGTGATTCTTATACATGCATTAAGCTACAAATGTCCTTTAATATCCAATTCGCTCTACCCTAACCTTCACAGCCTAACCTAACACACACCCCTACCTAACTTAATCTAACCTAACTACCCAAACCTAACTTAACCTAATCTAACCTAACTACCCCCAACCTAACCTAACCTAACCTTCCCTACCTAACCTAACTATCCCCATCCTAACCTAACCTAATCTACCCCGACTAACCTAACCTTACCTAATTTAAACTAACTACCCTCAACCTAACCAAATCTAACCCATCTACCACCAACCTAACCTAAACTAACTACCCCTAACCAAACTTAACCTAACCCTACCAACCAAACCTAATCTAACCTATCTACCCCTAACCTAACCTAACTTAACCCTACCAACCTAACCTAATCTAACTTAACTACCCCCAACCTAGCCCTCCAACCTAATCTAATCTAACCTATCTACCTCCAACATAACCTAACATACCTTAACTACCCCCAAACCTAACCTAACCTAACCTAACCCTCCAACCTAATCTAATCTAACTTATCTACCCCCAACCTAACCTTATCTAACCTATCTACCCCCAACCTAACTCTACCAACCTAATCTAATCTAACCTAACTACCCTCAGCCTAACCTATGCTAACCTAACCAATCTAATCTAACCTAACCCTCCCGACCTAACCTTACCTAATCTAACCTAATTAACCCCAAGCTAATCTAAGCTAACTTAACATAACTACCCCAACCTAACCTAGCCTAACCGTACCAACCTAAGCTAACCTAACCTATCTACCCCAACCTAACCTTACCTATTCTAACCTAATTACCCCCAAGCTAACCTAAGCTAACTTAACATAACTACCCCAACCTAACCTAAGCTAACTTAACATAACTACCCCAACCTAACCTAGCCCAACCATACCAACCTAACCTAACCTAACCTATCTACCCCCAACCTAACCTAACCTAACCCTCCAAACTAACCTAATCTAAACTATCTACCCCAACCTAACCTAACCTAACCCTACCAACCTAACCTCATCAAACCATCTTAACTGTTATTAAACTATAATAAGTAAGGACATTATGCACAAGTGGCTTGAAGTGGTGATCTGACTTATATGATTTATTTATTTCTGCTGTAATATTTTGAGCTACACTGTTAACAAAATCCTCAGTTTATTAATCAACATTTGGTTTTTGTTAGCTGCATCAATTACCTTGTTCATAATGGTACCTCGTTCAGCTGCCCACATTTCTAACTTTTCTATTCTAGCTCTATCTTTCTCTACATCAGTATCATTGGCCACACCAAACAAAGTGTTTAATGCTGTACCTATAAATGGAAGAATGAATGCTTTCTAATTCTTTTAGGTAGAACTTGGCTGATATCATTTCTGAGTTTCATTAACAAAACTGTGTTGGTACCATTTTGGTTACTATCTATGAGACTTTCAAGTTCATGAAGTAGTTCCCTCAATTGTTCCTGTTGCCGATCCACGGTTGTTATATTAATCTTTACCACTGCAATATCGTGTATCATCTTTACTTGACCTGGATCCTTTAAGATTGCTCCCTTCTTGATTTGCAAGAGGGAGATGCAGATATGACTCACCATGAGCCATAGTGAAATCCATTTCCTGCAAAAATACATATAAGCAGTAACCTTTTAGAACAATGTTATAGACCGTTGCACTTGGTCCTATCTTTTCCTGAAATTGTATCTCGGAGTCACTAATGCTGATGAAGTATGGGAAGGATTTACATTAATGTTTTCTTCACTACTTGACTCCTTTAATTCTTTAAATTCTTTTAAATGTTCTTCTGACCAAATGTCGGAATGTACAACTTTAATATGGTTCCAATGTGCAACAGTTCTATTTAAAGTTGATTCATGCATTAGCTTAAATTTATTTAACTTTAACCTTTCTATTACTCTATATGGACCTTGGAATTTAGGACTCACTTTAACATTCGGTCCTTCAATTCTATGGTTAAGCACATATACCTGTTGCCCTATTTCTAAATCTGGAACTGTGGATTTCTGATTGTAATACTGACCAGACTTTTGATGTAACTCCTTTAATCAAAGCCCCCTTTGACATTTAACTGTCTCGAAAGTCCTTTTCGTCTTTCATGCAACATAGTCTTCGTAATTGTGAGTATGTCTGGTTGGAGTTGCATCGTCTAAAAGATTATTTGGCATTCTTTTCTGATAACCATATAACAAAAAGTGTGGGGTTTCTCCAACAGATTCATTTACAGTGTTATTAAAGGTGAACTGTATATCTTCAAAGAGTTAAGTCCCAATCTTCAGTCTGTGGAGTCACCAAAGTTTTCATTACATCCTTTATCTTACGATTTGTTCTCTCAACTGATCCATTAGAGCTTGGTTTATATATGCTATAATCTGACACTTTTAATTTCATAAACTCACACAATTTCTTTAAAATGTCACTAGTAAATTCTGCATTATCAGATAATAGTGTTTGAGAAACAATGAATGTCTAGTAATTATTCTAGATTTCAGAGCTTCTGCTACAGTGGTTGCTTCTCTATTTCTTAATGGAATAATCTCAACATACCTAGTCAAGTAATCTAAGAAAACTAATATCTGACGGTTACCTCTAGTTGTGTTTGGAAATGGACCTACAAAATCCATTGAAACTACTTGGAATGGACTTAATTCTGATGGATACATCTCAAGAGGGGCCTTTACATTTACGTTACCCTTGTGTACATTACAGATATGAATATTCTAAACAAATCTCTTAGTATCTTCATTGCAATTAGGCCAAAAATAGTTTCTAGTGAGCGTTCTACATGTTTTCTTTATTCCAGGATGTCCTGACAATTTGTAAGAGTGTGTTAGTTCTAAAACTCCTTGGGTCAGTGTGTTAGGTACATACAAGCGTGAACAAGCATTCGGTTCTTCTGATGTTTTATATAGAATTCCCACTGATTAAATTGAAATTCAGACTGATCAACCTCATTTTGCATTAAGTTACCCATTATTTTTCTAATGTTAGCATCCGTTTGTTGTTCGATGTGAATTCTTTCCAAATCTAGATCTGTGAACTGACAACTAAAGCAGAAGGTATTAGTTGTGATTTGTTTCTCGTTTTCTTCTTGCGATCTTGACAATGCATCTGCTATAGTGTTATATCTACCTGGGATATATCTAAACTCTGGGGCAAATTCTAAGACACTTATAAGCCATCTGTTAAATTTCATATTATTTGTGAAAGCTCTTTACTTAAATAGATCACAAATAGGTTTGTGATCTGTAAGCATCTTGGCTTTATGTCCTAGCAAAATATGCCTAAACTTTCGTAATCCCCAATATAGAACTAAGCACTCCCGCTCGTTAGTGCTATAATTTCTTTCTGCAGTATTCAAAACTCTACTTGCATAATATACTGTTCTCACTCTTGTTTTCCATTGATGCATTAATACTGCACCTACACCTGTACTGGAAGCATCGCAGTCTAAGTAAAATTCCTTTGAAAAATCTGGTAAACAAAAATTGGATTTCTTGTCATCAATTCTTTGAGCGTTTGGAAAGCCCTTTCATTTTCTGCCTTCCATTCATAAGATGCATCCTTCTTAGTTAAATCTGTTAAAGGTTTGGCTATAGTGACAAATCCCTTAATAAACGGCCTGTAATAACCTATCATTCCTAAGAATCTTCTCAAGGCTTTCAAGTTACTAGGAGTTGGATATGCTACAATTGCCTTTATTTTACCTTCCTGCATACGCAGTCCATTTTCACTGATGACATGTCCTAAATACTCTAATGATCTCATCATGAATTGACATTTCTTAATTTTTATCTTTTATGATCTCATCATGAATTGAATTGTCTTAATTTTTTTATCTTTTTATCTGCACTCTTCAGTCTTTCTAACACTATTCCTAACGTCTTAAAGTACCTATCCAAGTCCTTACTAGAAATGACTACATCATCTAGATACACTGAACCATCCTCTATATCTCCCAAGATTTGGAACATCAATCGAGTAAAGGTTAATGGGGCTGATGGAAGACCATAGGGCATGACTTCAAACTGTAAATGTTCCTTATGAGTACTAAAAGCTGTCAAAGGCTTGGACTCTTCACCTAAGGGTACCTGCCAATATCCACTGAGCAAGTCTAATGACGTAAACATTTTTGCTCCACCTAATTGAGCTAACATATCATTTATGACAGCCATTGGCATTCTATCTGGGATGGTGTGTGAATTTAATTTCCGATAATCTATTACCCTTCTCCAACTGCCATCTTTCTTTGGAACTAACAAGAGAGGTTAATCATATGGTGATTTAGAAGGCACTACTGCTCCATCATTCTTCATTTCGTCAATTAATTTGTCTACAATCGGTCTTTGACTTATTGGTAACTTATAGTTAGGTATATAGATTGGTTTTAGTTTCCATCTTGTATTAAAATCTTATGATGCAGAGTAAATGTTCTTCCTAACTTATCTCCTTCTAAAGCAATGACATTTCTATACCTCTCCAATATTTGTAGTAATTTTAACCCTAACCCCCAAAATTCCCCCTCCACTAGCCCCCGATGATCTTTTAAAACTTTGAAATCACAGGTTCCACATATGTCCCGAATTACACTCCCAAACGCAAATTTGTTTTAAGTCAATAGGGAAACTCTGAAAATTAACTTAACAAAATCCATTTCAGTCTTAATTATTTATGATATGTGTATATAGATGCATAATATTCCATACATAAAGAGGTTAAATGGAAAATCAGATTACATACAGAATTGTTATTATTTTTGTAACAAAAGTCATACAGAAATGCGTGAATTAATATTCCATACAAAGTCATACAAGAATACACTGGAAATGGTTTACAAAAGAATACACAGACATGATATACATTCATTTTACGAAACTAATACATCATCGAGACACGTTGCCAGTACTATATACCACACACACATCTTCTCCAGTTCCCCGATCGTGTGTGAAAGATAATTCATCTAATACATCTAAGCTTTTAAATCTTGACAACAAGTTTTTCATATATAAATCTTTCACGCATCTTTCCTCTAGCAGGGATAAATTCTTTTTCATGATGACCACACAAGTGATTTTATCAATTTTTTTCATTTCATCACTGAATATAGATAACACACGTAAATATTGATTCAACCATGTCATGTTAACGCATCCACTTTGTCCGATACCGGTGGGGAAGATAACATATTTAACATAGTCATACGATGATTTAAATAATTCTTCCTTTAATTTTTTTTTTTTCACCGAAGAAAAAAAAGTGGTTGAACCTCATCTGCTTTGTATCCCTGCTCATCTTTGGAATATGCTACACTCTTTTGGGTGTATTCATTATCTTCGACAGGGGCACCAATACCATATCGGGTTAATAAAGTAGCTACGGTAGTGAGATCTACTTCATCATCACATTCCCAAGAGGTAATATTTTCTAGCCTTTTCACAATGGCTGACCCTTCAAAACCGCGATCGCGAAGACAGGCGTATGTTGCACCAGCTCGAGAATATCGAAAGCCTGCAATCTGCAATCTCGGCGTACGGATAGCTTCGAACGATGTCTTCAACCACACCGTAAATCCTGCATGTAACACAATTAGTGGACACTACTAAGCAAGTATTTCTCTTTCTGAACCTATTTTCGGACAAGTTCCCGAAAACTAACTTGCACGAAGACATTGACGAAGCCATGGCGAGAGTGTGCGCCTTAATATTCCATTGGTTCAAGAGTTAATGACCCACCAAATCCCGCAATCGAGATTCCCCGCCCCCTGACACTATGTATGAGTCATTAAAGATGGCCCCCTTTATCAAAATCACTGATTAAACAAGTTGTATCATGCCACCTGAAGCTATGAATCACGCTAAAGGCCGACACACTTTCGAACTGTTATCTCAACCTCGTGATTAAACAAGTTATATCATGTATAGGGTTAATCACACAATTAAACAAGCTGTATCATTTTCCCAACATGTTAATAAGGTACCCACGCACCCGCCATTTTCTTTTTCGCATGTCCCACCATCTTCATACCACTACCGCCTCTTTTCAATGCATTGCGCCATGCTTCTATTTGTTTTTTAATGGCTGCATTCCTTAATATGCAATCTTTAACCCCTGCCATCTCAATTAAGTAGTGATAATTGGAAATATTATCAACGTTGGTTTTTTTACTCCCTTGAAATTCTCGAGCGATTTCTAAAATATTATAACCTGCCAGTGGATGAGCTAAATCCCCTTCTTCATTCCATTCAATCGAGCTAGAATTTTGTAAGTGTTTAACAAAAGCTGTAACGTACGACTTTTGAGGTTCTTTAAATAATATTGGAATAATACCTGTTAAATTGGAATTGCTTGTTTTGCGGCTAATATCCCCTTTAACAGTTTTCAACGTAATCGGAGCATCTTTTACCCCTCCCCCCCAGCTACTTCAGCCACCTCGCCCACACCCTTTATAGGAGAATGAGGAGGTCTCGTGAGTGATTTAGCCGCCGTGGGAAATTTTGCATCATTTTAACGTTAAGAGGTACGTGCATGTTACTAACGGTTGCATCCAACTTACCATCACCCTCAAGGTTAGTAACATTGTTATCAATATTATCACAAACCCCCTTTCTATTCATTAACCTCTCGTATGTAACGGCGGGGATAGCGTAAAACTCCTTCATTTTTCGTCAATTAAAAAGACTCCCTATCAAACTCGCGGCTCAAGGTAGTAACATGAATAAAATAGCGCCCACTTTACGGCTTTTCAATATATTTTTCTTCTTAGCTATAGACGTTGTTTTCAAGGACACAAAATGAATTTCTTGCCTACACTTTCTCAAGTGTTTAATGAATTTCTTATCTTGAGTTAGATACCGCAAAGAAAATTTCTAAAAATTTCCGATATGGTAACAATAAAACCACCGTTTAAAATTGAAATACTTTATTCTCTCGCTGGGCGATAAACATGTGATGAATAAAATAAAGTTTTTACTTTTACGTATTAAAGGTTGTTTATGGTTCATATCCGTACAATTTGAGATTCATCGACCCATGAATTGAATTGACTCGGGTAACCTTTCCAATTAACGTAATATTGAGTTTTATTATTTTTCTTCCTGCTTCTCAGAATAGTGATATCATATGTTTCTGGTAGAATTGTGGGAATTCATTCTTCAGGGTAGAATACTCCCTTTATTTCTTCACCGGCTAAATCTTTCAAGAAGTATATGACAGGATTTTGCGATGTATCCACTTTTCGGATTTTAAAAATTTCCAGAGTATTTTGAATAGTATATCCCCTTCTAAAAACTGCGTTCCGATGCTCATCCGCTATACTTACTACCACAGGATATGATTCCTGCTTGAAGATGTTCAAGGTATGAAAGATTAAAACCAGTCAGGATTTATGCAGTGTTTCATTTTACCTGTATCACATCCGCATACATACATACATGGGCCCGATGACGTTGTGGTGTGACACGCCTTATTAAATCTATTTTCTGTACAACGATGAAGCTTATGGGTATTGTTTGAACACACATACACACACACACATTTTATATATATATATATATATATATATATATATATATATATATATATATATGTGTGTGTGTGTGTGTGTGTGTGTGTATAATGTGTGTGTGCGTATGTGTGCTCAAATAATGCCCATAAGCTTCATCGTTGTACAGAAAATAGATTTAATTAGGTGTGTCACACCACAACGTCATCAGGTCCACTGACTTTGCTTTTCAAGATGCAATCAATAAGTACAAAGCCCCAGGATAAACAACAAACAGTAATTATAATTAAGGGTCATCATGATCTCTGTTTCAAATGACCTTTAGAAACTCTTGACCGGTGCTTCTAAATTCAACAAATAAAGTTTCGTTTATGTAGGCTTAACGAACAAGTTTCAATGCAGATGATTTTGTCTTCAATAATGGTCCATCCCTAAGTTGCCTTATGCTCTGTATACCGATCCATTTCTTAAATATTGATCAGCCTATTCAGGGTTAAGATTTCCCACTCGGAGAGAGAGAGAGAGAGACATCAAAGCGCTCCGAAGCTGGCACGGACAAGAATAAAACTCGTCGAGTAATTGAGTATATGTAGATGTCTCGACCTTTCCTGTCATTAATCAGTTGCCATTCATTCGCGCGTCACCGCTTCAATCATTTCACTCAATTCACGCATTGCAGCTCCAATAGCAATCGATGCAATTAAAGCGAGATACCAATGAATTAGACGAGGATCAGAAACTAACAGAATTGATTGATTACAGGTTGTTGACTTGTGTTGAAGTTTGCGTCGTCGTTTGATCTCTATGACTGCTCTCTAGCAATATCGACGCTCAGAAAGTCAGTCAAAAGAAGGGAATGTTGTCGAAGGAAGAGCAGTGTTGCTGACTGCTTGGTCATGTAATTCCGTTGTTGAAGTCTAACAGTTGCCACTATCATATTTCTCAAAGTTCCTTTCGTTCATTAGCCTTTGTCAGTGAATTTATACATGGTAGCCTTTTAAGTACCTGAAAAATATATGTGATAATCAACTTTTGTACTTTACTGAAAAGTAAATAAGTAAAACTCACGTAGCCTATTACTACACGAAATATTAACGACATGCTGGAGGTAAACCCTCTTTTAAACATGTTTCATTAAAAATTATTGCCGCATCAGCTGTATCAATTTTGATAGAGGTTCTTCTCTATTTTTCTAAATTGTGGTTTTCTCATAGTCGCTTACACTATTGAGCAACGCACCGAAAATCAGGAAACAATAAATGTCAGTTTTATTACAACGCCTGGGGCGTAAGTTAAAATTTTAAATTCAATTTGCATTTCAGCTATTCTTTGGAATAAGGCCGACGTATCATCTGGGACTCCAGACATTTTCAAGGCGGGGGTTGTGGAGGACTGAATGTGGATTGTTGTTGTTTGTTGTTTAAGATTAAGCCAACCTTATGCTGGCACGGGCTCACCATCCACAACTTATGGGCTGCTCTATGAGCAAGAGGCTGTGCTGGCATAAGGCTGGCTTAATCTTAAACAACAACATCCACGTTCAGTCCTTCAACAGCCTCCTCCTTGAATATGTCTGGAGCCCCAGATGAAACGTTGACCCTATTCCAAAGAATAGCTTAAATTCAAATTGAATAAATTTGAACTAACGCCCCAGGCGTTGTAATAAAACTGACATTTATTTCTCCCCGATTTTCTACATGGCAACCTTCGTTGCGTTGCTCACCAGTTTAAGCAACTATGAGAAAACCACAATTAGAAAAATAGAGATGAACCTCTATAAGAATTAATGCAGCTGATGCAGCAATGATTTTCAGTCAAACAAAATGTTACGGTTACAAACTGTTAATGGATTTGGAAAAATATACTATCAATGAAATATAGCGTGCGATGGATTGTTTGATTTAATCGTTTTTTTTTTTTAAGTTAAGGCCTCCGAATACTTAATGAGAAACGCTGCTGTGCTGGCTGTCAACTCGGCTGTTTGACTAAGACAAACATAGAGATGATTTCTTACGAGGGCCTCCCCTTCAGTCGGAATGTCTAATGATCGCGTGACGAATACGATGTAAATGCGCCCCAGTCGCTGGCTATACCAACTCGCCATTGACGACGACCCTAGCATTCAAAATATGTATACTTAGGTATCACAGTAAGGAGGTCGTTCGAAATTGCTTCCTAATATGTGGTATTATATATATATATATATATATATATATATATATATATATTTATATATATATATATATATATTATATATATATATATATCAATATCCTATATATATATATAATATATTTATATTAATAATATATATTATATATATAATAATATTATATCTATATATCTATATAATTTAATAATATTAGTTACATGTGGTTATTCTCGTATATCAAAGCTACCTGAACTTGGTCATTGCAAAGGTCTTTTGGGTCTCTTCCATATATGAAGGGTAGCCATTATGAATAAAAATTCTGAATAAAAGGAGAGAGAGAGAGAGAGAGAGAGATGAGAGAGAGATGAGACGCGAGAGAGAGAGAGAGAGAGAGAGAGAGAGGGTATATTGATGACAATGGAGAATCAGTGTTGACCCCTGTAAGTCCGCTTATAATCCTCAGAGCTAACAACCAACGATTCAACTATGGAAATTACATTAAGTGCATAAATATAAGCTCGAAATAACCAATATTCTTATGAGACAAGACAGCTACATAGAAAAGGGTATCAAAAGTAATATGCTTACAGAATGGTAAAGATAGTCATTACCTTTACGTTTATTAAGTACAACAGAGGAACTAAAGATAGGACACAATAGACTAAGTTATAAATGTTGACCAAAATAGGATTATGTTACAGAACAGTAACGAAAAGTACGACGTGTCGTCGTTTCAAAAGTTACAGAATATGGAACAGACGTGAAGTAAAGAATACATGAATGGGATAAACCTTTACGTATTCAGGTTTCAGAATTTGTATATGATTTTACAAATGATATCGCATTTTCTTCATATTTCTTGTGAAGACAAAAGGCTGAACGTATTTCAGCGTTATATCCTTGTTATCCGGGAGTGAATTAAACCTTTCGTTGTTCGTGAAAATAGAATAGCACGTCCAGAAACCTTGAACATATTCATTACAATGAATCAAGGTTTAACTAAAGTCCTCCGAGACATGCGATGCACTACTCAGCTTTAAGAGACGTCATGCAAATGAGCTAAGCTACTACAACAAAGATGTAAAAACTTCGCTACCCTTTTCAGTAACTAGGACAATGCCGAACGGCCATTTCACATCAAAACTATGTGAAGGGCATTTATGTCACTTGTTTGAATCTCAGAGTCAGGGTAATATTTTCGTAAAACGATGTAGTCGTGCGATGCTTATTATAAGAAAGAAAAATCTACAAACTCTGTTGAAAAGGCGGTATAGTCTGAAGTCAATGAGCTGAAAAAATAATGTTTTGAGTTCATATCTGAGACTTTTGTGCTTAGAAAAAAAAACTATGAATTCCGTAACTCAGGGATAATTAGACATCAGACAGAAACCTTCGGAATAAAGCTCCAAATTTTCCAATTCTGACTATTTTTCCTATTTCCTTTCAGATTCTGCATTCGGCTGTTAGTCAGAGGGGTTTTCACTTTAGAAAAAGAGGAAATCTAAATATTCTGCTGTATTATGGGAACTACAGCTCATAATCACTCGTTTTGTTTGGTTTGTATGGTGCTTTCACGTTGCAAGGAACCAGTGGTTATTCAGCAGCGGGACCAACGGCTTTACGTGACTTCCGAACCACGTCTAGAGCGAACTTCTATCACCAGAAATACACATCTCTCACTCCTCAATGGAATGCCTGAGAATCGAACTCACAATCACCCTGCTGTTCCTGTCAAAAATAAGGTATGTTTACTGATCAAATACTTTTTATTTGTAGTGCTCAGACGAAACCTTGGAGGCTGGGAACAGGCTAAAGCCTCCGTTGCTGTATAGGAAGTAACTGCTCGTTACGGTTGTCTAAATATTTAAATTAAACGACTAAAATCTAAAATTCCTGGACCAACATCAACATCCATTTCATCACCAACGTTGAACGAACGCTCCTTGACCTGTGACCCAGAACCATATTACTGAAAGTAATCAATATCTTGGTGAATATCGAGGACAGAGAATGATATGAGGAACCCATAATTATGACGTTGTTAAAGTTAGTCATTTGTCATATAAATGGCTCCTTGTCCCCAGAGAAATGGGCCTTAGAGAATCCCCAGGCAGGACAGTATAGCTGATAACATAAGATTGGAAGTATTGACCGATTAGTAGTGGCTCCACTCATGAGCATAAACATCTATATTTTAAGGTTTATAAGTGCTCCGGAAAAAATAAAATGAATTTTTATTTGTGAGATGTATAACGGAAAAGTACAAGCACGTAAGTATATATACAAAAACGTAGAATAGCATACAGCAGCAGAACAACCTAATAAAGGCTAGGACTTCCAAATAAACTGCTGAATAATTTACAAGTTGGCGCAATGTGGAACCTGTTATTACCTACCCCCGAAAAATCTCTGAATCGAGAACTACGTATATGCTCAAAGAACAGAGCCCTTACACCAACGTAATTCGTCAAATTTACCTACGTGTTGACCTACCTTCAGATTGTTTAAGAGAACAGACTCTGGTGAACTATCACGAAAAGCTTGAGGAGTTAATGAAGCGCCCAATTAAGCTGTTCACATGAGAGAGAGAGAGAGAGAGAGAGAGAGAGAGAGAGAGAGCGCGAGAGAGAGAGGAGAAGGAGATAGAAGGATTTTGAGAGAGAGAGAGAGAGAGAGAGACTTTCATAAACGTTCGGAAAATCCTTTTCATCAAACAAAGTGGACAAAGGGAGCATTCTTAATGCGCATCAAAAGGCTTCTATACACTCCTCCTCTGGGTATAACTCATTAAGTACTTTTTCTTCCTCATCAAAGGTAAAGAAAAATTCCAGTTCTTTATATCATTTTTTTCTCTCTTGCGTAGAGTTGATTCTCTCTCTCTCTCTCTCTCTCTCTCTCTCTCTCTCTCTCTCTCTCTCTCTCTCTCTCTCTCTCTCTCTCTCTCACTTCATAAAAGGGGTTTCTCTCTCATCCTCAGGCATCTGTTCTATTCGCTTTTTATTTTGACTCTTTACTGTGCAATATTTACTTCATTATATGTGTTATAGGCAAACTGACGGCTTCGTTAATATTGTCATGCGAGTATTTGTAATTCGTGTATCTTACTACAGTTTCCTTGCCAGAACTCTCTCTCTCTCTCTCTCTCTCTCTCTCTCTAATATTGCCATTCCAGTATTTGTAATTCATGTATCTTACTACATTTTCCTTGCCAGAACACACACTCTCTCTCTCTCTCTCTCTCTCTCTCTATCTACTATCTATCTGTACATACATGAAATTTTTTTTTAAAAATGTATATAAATATGTAACTTATATGCTGAAGAATAATAAAAAGAGAAAAGGTGAAAAGAGGCGAAGGGATACAGAGTATATTTGCATGCACACAGTGGTTTAGCACCGAATTCGATTGGTCTCCCTCGTGCCCGGGTTCATACACCCAGTGGTAAAGTTTCTTTTATCATTTTCCGTTTTACTTTTCCCGTCTTTTCAGGAAATCGAAAAATTGACAATTATTTCGGATGGCACAATGAATAACTCTATATATATGTGTGTATGTATGTGTGCTATTTGGTCGTATTTTCTCTTATACAATTGCTATTGAAGTTAATGGCACCATTTGCAGAGACTTTTTTTTTTATCTAGGCATTGTGCCAGTCTATACTATTTCTTTTTCTCTTTAATATATATATATATATATATATATATATATATATATATATATTTATATATATATATGTATATATATGTATATATATATATATATATATATATATATATAGAGGAGATAGAGAGAGAGAGAGAGAGAGAGAGAGAGAGATGAGAGAGAGAGAGACCGACAAGAGGAATTAAAGGGAGAGAGGGGCGAGAGAGAGAGAGAGAGAAGAGAGAGAGAGGAGAAGCTAAAAGTTGGGAGGATGATGTAGTGTTATGGACCCCCTTCCTTAAATGGAGAGAGGAACATCTGATGTGTGTGTGTGTGTCCTCAAGATTTTTCCCGAACCAGCACAGGATACGGGACCGCAGACCTCGTACACTCACCCAATTGGTGATCTTCTATCATCTCACAGTACAGTGGAAAGCGTGACTGCCACTGGTTTCAAGAAAACAGGTAGTATTTCTACCCACCAGGAAACGTTATTGACCGTAGAGAAGTTGTTTGTGTCCAAAACACCTATTTAATCAATTATCACGAATACGAGAATATGAAGAAGGGTCAATGGAAAATAGATAACATCCTCCAGTTACTGACACAACTACAGGCAAAGTCACTGGCTTGTATATTAAACCAATCAGAAGTCCCCTTTAAGACAGAACGTTACATTTAGTATGAAAGCAACAAAGACCACCTTTGTTTCGTTAATTTCAGGGAACTCTCTATGGTGAATAGAAGCTGCCTGAGAGAAAACAAAATATTTTCTTGACTGTATTGACCGTATATTATAGAAAGTTGAAATAACATTTGTCCTCTTGAATACGTGTGCACAAGACCCTTCTTAATTGGGGTGAACATAAAGAATTAATTAAGCAACGTATTATCAATAGTGTTCTGCTATCTTCAACACTATCAAGTTGGAAAGACTAGATATAGTTTCATGTTCATTTTGCTGGCTTAATTAGTGATAGCTGCCTCGGAAATCATAAGATTTAGCTTTCTATAGTTCTCGTAAGTTTTTTTTAGCTGATTAAGGTAATTCTTTCTTCCTTTGTCGTGGGATCCTCGGAACAAGGTAATTATGCAGATTTCACCCTCAATTTTTTAAATCAAAAATACATTTTTAATAGTTAGTCATTGCTACATAACGTTTTCTTTATTAAGGCCTATCTCATTTTCTAAAATAAAATAGCCGTATACTATGGAGTTCAGTGAGACTAAACAAACTCGCACACTTTCATGCTCGACGCTGAAGCAGAAAATTGCAAAAGAAAAAACCCCACAAGCAAAAATTATAACAAATAGATATACAATATTAATCTAAATAGCAAATATAAGTAAAATTAATTCTGCTCTCTTCTTCGTACCTTTTAAGCCATTAAATCCTGTTATTTCCATGTGCCTTCCTGCACACTTGCTGTAATTACCTTCATTCAGCAAATATATTTTCAATGCTTATTTTAATGGAAGATACTGGATCACTCGCTCAGTATGATGACGAGGAGTGGTGAAATTTTAATAGAGTTTCTACATGTAGATGTTAAGAGACCATGCACATTAAAGGAAACATAAGGATGATAATAGGACGCCAAATAACAGGAGTTGTGGCGGGTTAACTGAGAGTATTTGTACAATTACCGGCGAGAAAGCACGCAAATTAAAAAACAAACACTGGCAGGGAAAGAAAACTAATATGAAAACACCAAGTTGCAGAGAGATGTTTCGCATGCCATGTCCCACTTCTTTCTTATCTATGCACCATCCAGATTATCACGTATCCTCTCCCGCCGTGCCTCCACTACACTTAATGTTTGATGGCCAAGATTTGGTAATGTTTAACTGAATTATTTATCAAGGACTGTTGGGCGTGTTCAATGCAACAAAACAAACCAAAGCTGTTTGAAAATGCAGAAGCTTAGTAGCTACTATAAATTACTAAGTGCACATAACTGAAGTAACGGCGGAAAAGAATCGTTGTTAAAATGATTTCTTCTGCGATTGCAGCTTGGTGTATAGTGGTTAATAGGTTCGTGAACGTTTTTATCAAATTTCCCAGGCTGCAGAGCAAAGGAAGACGTGATTTACCTTAGTAATTCCCATGTGTGAATCTGTTTTCACCATACTCGATGCATGTCTGTTGACAGGCTTCAGGATATTGTATTTTAGAATATTTGTATTTTATAGTACGCAAATACAAAATTTTGTTCGAGTCCACTGTTTATCGATTATTTTATGTAAAAGATTTTGCATTTAGCAATGTCTTGCAGCTTAGTTATTGGCCATATTTCTTTTGTTACGCTGAAATTCCCGTTTAAAAACTGAATACATTTCAATTTGGGTAAACTTTCATTTATAAAACATACAAACTACGAACTATAGGCACCGATATCTTTCATTATTCCCCGTTAGCGAAATTTGTCGGATTTCTTTCGTCTACCATTAAAGCACAAACGCTCTTTATTTAAAAACAAAAACAAAAAAGTCAAAGTGTTTATGTCGATGACCGGTAATGTTTTGTATAACAAGAAATTATCACACCATCCTTTTGTCGTTACAGAAATAACCCATTATCTACCAAAAGATTAATATACCCTTCAATTCTAAATATAAAATATAGTTGTAGTAAATAATCCGGTAATATGGTATACGTGATGTAATTATGCTGACAATTTACACTTTCATTCACACGAAACGCTTCTTGTTTTTGTTAAATCTACCTTATGTTAAAACACTCGGATGGCCGACTTTTATTCAACAAGCAAAATACAATTCTCAGTATTTTGCAGTTTGTAAACAATGACAGAAAGTCAGACTATATGTAACTCAAGTTGAGTTTCTTGACGACGTTATACATAATGGTAAGTGTAATGTTTTAATATGTGTATTAGTTATCGAGTCGAAGGAGTAGTTGAATGGAACGACCGTATCGTAGTAGGTATGAACCATTTCTAGGTTAAGAAAACGTAGTACTTATACCTAGGTAATCTAATTAAAATGTCAATGATCTTTAACCTATTTTATGCTTCTTGACAGCCTATCAATCAATTAACTTGCCGTAACCTACGGATTGGATGTAGGATAAGCTTTAGCTATTTAAGTTATTGTAGCCAAACTGCCGTACCTTATCAACACCTTAAACTTAGAGGTGTCAATATTAGCATTACCAGACTTATTTAAGTAATTTTATTTTATAGCCTAGGTTGCAGCATGTAACAAGTTGTAGGCTAGTTGTTACATTATAGTTTATGCTTATAGAATTGTCCATGAGTAAATTGGCTTGCAGGTAGGGTTATGTTTAAATTCACTAAGATGGGTTAGACTAGCATATTGAGAAATCCAATCCATCTGAAGGCCTAACCCATCTTTTGTTCTAATTTGGATACTAGCCTATTTACCTAGTATAGCTTCCCCTTTGTAGATTAGGATAAACAACCGAGTGGACTAGCTGCGGCCACCTTAACTGTGTATGGACCACCTTCAGAAAAAGTACTTCAACACGTCCTGACACCGGAAATGGGCACCAGTCATGAGTTGCATGTCTTGAGGTGTTGCTCCCACGACCTAGCCTATGACTCATGACTGGTGCCCATCTCTAGTATCAGAACGTTTTAAAGTACTTTTTCTGAAGGTGGGTCCGAACATGGTTAAGGTGGCCGCAGCTAGTCCACTCGGTTGTTTACCCTACTATGACATCACATTTCTCATTGTCACTGGGGCACAATTTAAATTTTTACTTCAATACCAGCCCCAGTTGCACAAAAACCATGTTTAATAAGCCTACCAGATGAGCGTCAGATAACATAAGCAGATTAAATAACCTAGCCTATGTCAGTAGGTCAACAGTAAAGTTGCAGTACTATAGATTTTAAGTTTACCTTTCATGTTAAGTATAGCCCTATTTTTTGTTTTATAATATAGAAAAGGGTCTGTATAATGAAGTACAGGTGAGGTAACCTGAGAAATCTGCCCAAATAATGAGAAATGTACCATCTTTTGTTTATGGTTTTGCCATCATTCCCAAGGGACTGGTACTAACTAAACATGGTCACAGTGTTCATGGCATTCGCTTAAGCACTGGTTAACAGGAAGGTGAGTTAAGCACCTCCTTTCTAACTCTGTGTCCTTGAGCAATCTTTTTTTAGTTCACAGAGTTCAAGGCTACAACTAACCATTCAGGTAAAACTTCAATAAGGTTTAAGGAAGAAGCCTAACATACTAGTTTCCTTTCTCACTAATACAACGAAATATGTATAGGCCCCTGGATCTTGTTCTTGGGTCTTTTAGATGTGCTTGAGCAGTTCTTGCAGCTTTTCCCAGTGCTGACAGGACATGTTAGTGAAGTTATGCATTGGATGCTGGGTCCCCTCCCCCTCCCCCCTTCACTTTTATGCCCTTCTTAAATAAGACAATCCAAACCATGTTCATGCTAGTTAGGCATGTTTAGGTGATCTACATAACCCAATGCTACTCTTCAAAGTAGGTGTTGTAGACGTATAGATGTAGAATGCCATTCATTCCGGGATGGCAGCACTACTGCCTAATGTCCTACATTTCCCATTCTTTTACAAGAAAGAAGTTTTCCTGAGTCTTTCCCAAATGATGACTCAACATAATGAATCAGACTGGCACAGGCCTCTATCAGCCTTTCAGTCAGATGCAAGGCTGTTATAAGAGGTTCAGGAGTCAGCCTTCTCCTCCTTAATGTCTTTGAAACTAGCATTTCTAGGTGGCATTTATGACATGGCCACGGTTAATAACCTCAAGTTCTGATTCCTGCAAAGCAGTGCCAGTCTTTTCTGAGATAAAATCTTCTACCCAAGGAATAAGTTTCCACATAAAAGACAAAATTTTGTATCCATTCATGAAAAAGGACAAATTTAAAAGTATCTGCAGTTTTCCAGATAACATTTCCAATCTTTTATCATAACCCCCCCACCTCTAACCATCTCCACTTTTGTCTATGTCACCAAAGGAGAAAGTTTTGGGTTACTAACAGGTGGGTCGATGGTACCTTACCACCATTAACTACCTTGTTACTGCCTAAACCAACTATCACAAAAGGTTATGCATAAGGAAGACTTTACTTTTGTACATCGAGACGTGCATTATCTTAATTTAGCAATTTTACGAGTTTATGATTGTAAACCTGCATGTCTTTCTTCCTACAAGTATAGTAGTATACCTACATAATAATGAAAATTATTTTTGTGTGCAGTTCAAGAACAATAATATCCACAAAACCATTTAATACACTATTGTTAGTTCCACCAGTTTTGATCAGTCAACTTCCTCCGCTGGTAGCACAGAGTAGTTTGTGTAAGTCTGCACTTAGAAAAAAAAAGTTTTTAAGATTTCATAAATTTTTTACTAGAACAGATCTGAATAGTTTCATTCTTATAACCAACTTAGGCTACTAGGGATCCTTATGATCCCCAATACATAATTGAATTGAGAGCAGTTAAAATAATTACTTTTATTTTTTCATTTTTTTTCAGAAAATTATATTGCAAGAAAACTCTTCATGTGCGTGTCTTAGGAATATTTCAAGCCTTTTAGCCAAATTCCTATTTCAGTGACAGTTTAATTCATCAGCGTCTGGCTTAAATGTTTAAAAGGACTTTTCATAATAATTACGGAGTAAATGAAATATAAGAGTTAAGGAAAATACTTGAATCCTCGCTATGTCAGTACTGTGAAGTTGTTTAACATTACACATATTAAGTAAATGATATTCACTTTTTTTGAGTGATTTATGTAAATTTATGTGTAAAAATTAGCTGCTTGAAATTGTTCATTGTAACAAATAATGTACGTTTGTATGCAATGCATGAAGTTTGATAACATGACAATTGTTCTACACAGAAATGTATCATGATGCAAACTATACATAGTATAGTGAATATCTAATCAGTTTTAGTAGTGTATGCAAAAATAGAAATAAATAAAAAGTTCTTGAAAATTTGAACATAAATTATAAAGTCACACAAAATGCTGAAATGTGAAATTCTTGCTTCAATTTAATTGAAAAGGATTCATTGTATGTGAAGCTGGAACATTGTACATATAGGCCATAAAAGCTGAAAATAAGTTATTTTATTTTGGTTAAGATTAGAAAATAATACTTTGTGGTAATGCTTCAGTCAGAAAGAAGAGTTGGTATACATGCAGTTTGCAGTACGAAAAAATATATAACCCACTGAATGCTGCAGGAGATTAGAGAGCATCATGGAAAACTTATTAATACTGTAGCCCTAATAGTGAAGAAATGAACTAAGGTTTTATTATTAAAGTGGGGACTGTTGTGGAGTTATGATGAAAAATGGCAGACAATACCCTTGCTGATTACAGTGAATCAGAGTTGAGTGATGAGGATTCTTCGGAGTCAGGTAAAAAAGTCAAGGATGGTTTTCAGTGTGATGAATGTAAAAAGGTTTTTACTCAGAAAGGGAACCTTCAGACTCATATGCTTATCCACAAAGGAATAAAAGAACACAAATGCGTTGAATGTGGCCAGTGTTTTACTCAAAAATGTAGCCTTAAACGACATATGTTGAGACACTCTGGGGAGAGAAATTATGCATGTACTGTTTGTCCTAAGAAATTTGCAATGAAGAAGACCTTAGAAATGCACATGGTTGTGCACACAAAGGAGAGAAACTTTGAATGTAAAGAGTGCCACAAATGTTTTACACAAAAAAGTAGTTTGAGAACCCACATGCTTGTTCATAGAGGGCTTAAAAGACATAAATGTGACCTGTGTGGTAAACAGTTTGTACAAAAGTGCCAGTTGACAAATCACATGTTTGTGCATGGGGAGAAGCAATTTAAATGTGAAGTTTGTGAGAAAAGTTTCTTTAGGAAAGAAATTCTTAAGGCTCATATGAACACACATAGAGACGATGTCAAATTTAGTTGTGAAGTATGCGGAAAAACATTTACTACAAAAGGTAGTCTAGGCGCTCATATGCGCTTACATCGAGGTAACAGGGACTATATGTGTGATACATGTGGAAAAACATTTGTGCATAGGTCCAATTTGAATCGTCACTTAGTAACTCACACGGGCCAAAAAAATCATGTATGTGCTGAGTGTGGCCAAAGTTTTTATGATAAAAGCAACCTCACAACACACATGCTAGTGCATACTAAGGTAAAAAACTTTGAGTGTGAAATTTGTAGGGGAAAGTTCTCCAAAAAGTCTAATCTTAAGAAGCATTTAATTCTTCATGCAAACATAAAAAACCATGAATGTGATATCTGTGGTAAAGCCTTTGCATGGAAGCATGCACTCAAGTCCCATATGTTGGTCCATGGTGGGCAAGAAAAGTTCCACTGCAAAATTTGTGATAGGCAGTTAGTGTATTCATCCTTCAAATCTCACATGTTCCTTCATAGCACCGAAGGCAAAGTAAGGTGTATCAGATGTAAACGGTATATGGTAATTGATGGAGACACTCATGTCAACAAGGATGCCTTTACATGTGACATGTGTGTAGAAGAGGGTGGTAAAAGTCCTCACTTG
>NC_061099.1:39082460-39103323 GCF_015104395.2 Macrobrachium nipponense | reverse complement strand
AAAAGTCCTCACTTGATAACAGGCCCAGTTTCCCCTGACCATCAAATGGATGAATCCTCAGAGTCAAATACTGAAAGTGATTTACCCTTGCACAGAGTGTTCGTTGTCGAAAATGACTCCGATTCATCTGAGGAAAGTGAAAAAGAACTAGAAGGAATAAAAACAGAGGTGTTGGATCCCAGTGATTGCACAGAAGGGAAAAATGATAAGGTCATAGGTGATTCAGTACCAGTTCCAGCAGAAGATTTTCCACTATTACATGTTAAAACAGAAATGATTGATGTTGAAGATGTAGGTTTAAAGGAAGAGAAGCCTGAAAAGGAGGAAAGCTAATTAGGATTCAAGTTAGATGCTACAGTATTTGATATCAACGAATGTTCCTAAGGAAGTTTTTAAATATCTCTATGCAAGATGTTCTGGATAATCAACTCAATTTTCAACTAAATTCACTATATTGGAATTTCCATGAAAGATATGTGAAAAGTATTCAAGACATTTATCTAGAGAATTATCTGTCAGTGTTTTAATATATGAAAGGGTGTACCTAACTCATTTGTGCTGATGCATTTGCTTTTTTCCAAACTTTTCCAGCCAAAGAATTATGATTCTATTCATTTGTATGTACATAACACTATGCACTACATAACATGTAAAATTTTTTAGCACTGGTATACACCTTAGGTGGTATGTGTAATCTTTTAAAGTTTTCTTTAAGAAAATTTTTCTTTAAGAAAATACAATTACAGTACAGTAATAACTTTAGTATTACGACATGTTAAAGTGATACATAGTTTTCTCTTTGTCCCAGGTGCTGTAGGTTATTTCTTAAGTAATCTGGTGTGAAAACTATGTAATTCTTCATGTGGTCACATGTGCCAATTTGCAACCTGTAGAAAGTTATACAAAGTTCTTTTTCTGTAGTAGAATACAAAGCCTTAGCTTTCATTGTGGTTAATGATTATGTAAATGTGTATTTTTTATCATATTTATGAATATTTTTATTCCACTCAAATTTAACCATTTTTTTATTATACTGATGCCCTGTATAAAACAGTTGAACAAATAAAGATTATTTTTATATTTCAATAATGGGTCGTCTTGCTTTAACACATTTGTTTTTGTACCCTTGAAGTATGTACATACAGTTATCTCAAATTATAAGAGTTTTGTCTTCTCAAGTTTAGTTTCCATCTGTTGGAATGGAAAAAAGCAAAAGGAATGCTCATTGAATTTATTGGGCTCTTTTGGATTTTCTGTGTAAGATGAAATAAACATTCACAATTATGAAAAAATATTTTTTCAATCAAATAAAATTAAAAAAGCCTAATCTGTGGTAAAGTTTTTACCAAAAACTTAATTAATAAAGTTGCAGAAAATAGTACCATAAAATTTTCTTTCTGTGATGGGAATTAATGTCTTAAGAATAAGAAGCATAGAATAAAAATAAAGAAAATGCACAGAGGATATAAGTTCCATTTGAATTTTTTTTTATTTTTTACATTACCATATATGTAGGTCTCTTTAGTATTGCTTTCTTCTAGCAGATAGTCTATACATGTATGATGGCATTAGTTGAAAACGAAGGCTTAAGAATGTGTCATGTCTGAAAGTTACTTTTCTTCTCTTCTCATTAGCTTGGTCTTTAGTGCGAGGACCATATTTTGGTGCTCTTCACCAAGTAAGTCATTCTCATCCATTTTTATTTAAAAAGTATTAACTTCCAAGATCATGAATAAGTCTGATTAATGCCTTGGACTTTTGTATTTGCAGTTGAGCCCATGAACGGTGATTGGATAAAACCTTTATACTACTTTTAGTTATTTTTTAGTTTTAAGAACATGTATTTCAACATGTGACTATTTGATAGTATACTGCAATAGATGCATTGTGTTCATACTGTATATGCACACTATTTATTCTAAAACATCAAGGCTTTTTATTAATAACTCAGCTGGGTTAGATTTCCAAACATCACTCATGAATCAGAATGGATGTTAGCTGGGCATTACAAATATGCTTGTCTTAGCATTTATTTATGATGTATGTACTGTACTCTATAGTAACTTACCAAGTACATAATTACATAGCTATAGTTCAACTTGTACGGCAGCCTAATTTTTAAAATCGTGGCAGCGCTTCTATTTTTTTGTATAGGTAACTAGCCCCACAATTCTTGGGAACAATAGGAACAACAAAACAGAAAAACTCAATTAATTTCTGCCGGCTCCCAGCTAAACATCAGGTGTATGCAGCACCCTTTTTTTTATTGAATTTTTTTTTATTCTTTCCAGGAATTCAGTGAAGTATTCTCACTTTTGCATAGCCTTCAAGCTAGTTAGCTTTTAGTTCAGGTTTTTTATTTAGCTTTTTTGCCTAGATATGGCTGACTAGCTCTCCCAGTAATTGTTACCGTAGCAAATGGTGTAAGACAAAGCTTATACTATTTGTTTGAAATGTAGCGGGAAAGTTTGTAATAAGGAGAAGGTTTAAAATCCCACCTTAATAAACTTGAAAGGGAGAGAAAGAGAAAGGCAGCCTCTAGACCCAAAAGTAGGGCTTTACTTAGCCTAGAGTCTACTCGTAATCTTATAGGACTGATATATAGTCTTGCTGTTCCTTCATCCCCTGTTCCCAAATTTTCTCCTATCATGAGCCCTCCTACATTGCCCCACTTACTCCCGTGCCTGGCTCCCATGCTTCCAACCCCGATCCCATTGCCAATCTTGAGTCCTGGTTCATTAAAAAAAATTAACCTCGTAAGGACACAGTGGCAGAGTTAGTTGTGTCTCTTCAGGTCCTTATGGCCAAAGTGTATCAAGACAAATTGCACAGTGACAATATTGTGCAAGGTGGAGGCGGTGGCTGCTCATTCTACCGGTTCTCCTAGACAGAGGCCCCTATCCTGCTCCCCCAAACCTGGGAGAAAACATGCCAGAAGTTCAAAGGAGGCCGGTGGGGTTTGCCCACAGGTAGTCGCGTCCCCTCAGTCAAGCCTGTTACACGCACCCAGGCTTCAACAGACTGGAAAGGCATTTCTGTGGATATGCACCAGTTGTCTGATTCTGAGGATTCCAGCCTTGACAAGAGGCATGGATGGTGCTACCTAGATTCGTCTCATCTACTGAAGAGGCATGCAAATGATGCTGGTTGCTTTTCTTGGCTGCTTTTCTTTGCTACCCAGTAACTGGTTTAAGGAGCCGAATCACAATCTTCAACCTTCCTGCAGCGCAAATGGGCAGTACAGAGTTCTTATTTATCTCCTGGGTGTTCTGCTCTTGAACACCAGTATTTGGCTTCTAAGCGCCCAACAACTCTCAGACACCCATCATCTTCTTTCAGGCACCGGTCTACTCACAAGTGCCTGGCACTAATTTTCAAGCATCCGTTACCAGCTCCCGAGCGTTCGGCGCCCACTCCTGAGCATCCAGTGCCAACTATTCAGCTTCAGTTTCCAGCCAGTGGACATCTTGCACCCACTGTAGTTCAAGACAATCCATCCTTAGCACCCATCAAATGGCAGCTTGCTGATATTATGGGCTTGCTTTAGAAAGCTCCTGCTTTAGCCAAACTGGCTAATGATTTGTCCCTGTCTCTGGTCTCGAATCAATAGGGGTTAGACCAAGAGCTTGCCCCTCCTTCAGCATGTACAATGCTTCTCTGGTATTCCTGGTGAACTTTCCATCCTTTTATGCTCTAGCTGCATCGGTCTCTCCTGCCATGAACTTCCTAATGAGGAGCCAACCAGATGTCAGTGCCCGGTCCCCAAGATGGTTCTTTCCTCCTCTTCAAGAAAAGCTCTCAAAGAGGTTGGAGATTGGCTCTCTTGGAAGAGAGAGCAAGGTAAGGCCTCCTTCACTATTCCACCCTCTTGGTTAATCTGTAGGAGATACCTTTCCTATGCCACCAGGAAGTTCCTTTCTTGGGAGTCGTTGTCTCCTCCCAAGGATATTTCTCCAGTCTCATTGATTTTTCACATCATTCAGCCTTGTTGTCAGTGAAAATAATGTTTTTGTGTTAAAAACCAGAATCATAAATGTGCGAGGGATTGTTTTCATATCTGCCCTGATGCTAATTTCTCTCTCTCTCTCTCTCTCTCTCTCTCTCTCTCTCTCTCTCTCTCTCTCTCTCTCTAATAAACATGATATACATGCACACAGACACACTATCAGACACACACACACACACTATATATTACTTTGATTATCCTTGCAAAATCCAAATAAAACTGATTTTGTTATCAACCTTTGCATATGATTGTTGTTATCAACCTTTGTGTACTGCAACCATTTCGGTTTCCTAGAGGGGATCCCGTCTCTCCTCCCTCAATCCCGGCTGGCCGCACTCCATCTTCCACCAAACAGCTCGTAAATAGAATCTTTAGCTTGTGCACGGAAGCAAAATTTAAACAAAAATTTTACTTTATGTAACAAAAATATGAATTAGGAATCATTTGTATGCCGAGGAACTACCATACACTATACATTACAGTAGTAATGGTTTTTTGTCACAACAAATGCTGGTAAGAGAACTGGCACAGATGGAACCTGCTGCATTTTCATTCCAAACTAATGTACACACAAGCCATAAGACCCACTTAGTTCAGCTAGAAAGAACTGGGTGGTGGTATCTCGTAGACAATCTCCCTTAAACTAACCCAATCCTGCATCATGTTTGTGTATACAAAATAACTCAATATTATGCTTTGAGTACAAGGCGAATGTTTCTCTTAAGTTTAACAGGGGTCTGAAGTAGGTTTGGGCTCTTGACAGTTTGCCAGAACAGCATCTGTATGAGTGTCAAATTCTTACTAGTGTCTACTACAACCCATTCTTTTAGGGAGGAAGCTTTGTCCATTAAAAAAACTGGTAATCAGGCATCTAAATCTAGCTGAAGGAGGAAAACCTGAGGAGTGATACAAAACAATTTGCACTATTCAGTCAGCCAGAAGTAAGTGTACAGATTCAATGATGGCTAGGAGGGACTTGGAGGGAAGAGAGTGAGAATTTATAGAATAATACAATCATAGATGTGGTCAATGGCAGTTTAAAAAATTTAGAATGATCTGAGGTTACTGGAATTGAAAGGTTAGAGGGACAACCCACCTCTGCCCAACAAGTATTTGGGGGATGGAAAGTGCAAGAAAGAGTAGGATTAGGGATCAGAGATTCATATCCTCACATACATTAGCCAAGATTTTAAGGTGAATTAGATTATAACATTAAAAATCATTTGTTGTGACAAAAACCCATTACAGGCAGTCCCTGGTTATCGGTGGGGGTTCTGTTCCTGGGGGTGTGCCAATAAGCGAAAACCGCCATTAACCGAAACTTGGCAATTGATGGCGCTTATGGTGCCGATAATCGGTTATCTGTGCCATGAGCACCCTTATGGCACCCCATAAGAACCCTTATGGCGCTGATAAATGGAACTCAGCCCGTTATGGCACCATAAATCGCCGATTTCATGGCACTAGACAAGCACCATAAAACCGGATCGCCGATAACCGGGGACGGCCTGTACTGTATTACAGTGGTTCCTCAGCATACAAATGATTCCTAATTCATATTTTCAGTATATAAAATAAAATTTTTCATTTTGTTTCTGTTTATACAAGCTAAAAATTCTATTTACGAGCTTTTTGGTGGAAGATGAAGTGCGGCTGGCCGGGATTAAGGGAGGAGAGACGGGATCCCCTGTAGGAAACTGAAATGGTTGCAGTAGGCAAAGGTTGATAGCAACAATCGTAGGCAAAGGTTGATTACAAAATCAGTTTTATTCAGATTTTGCAAGGATAATCAAATTAATCTATAGTGTGTGTGCCTGATAGTGTGTCTCTGTGCGTGTATATTAGAGGGAAAGAGAGAGAGAGAGTGTGTGTAATTAGCATTAGAGCAAATGTGATAACAATCCCTCACATGTATTTGTAAATGTGTTTTTTAACACTTGGATCTTGAGTGCAAGGAGATTAACTATGCCACGACACATCAACTTACTGTGGCGAATGGCAGAATTTAAAATTATAATCCAATTAACATGAGTATTTTGCAAACTAATTAAGTTATATGTAAGGAAGGCAAGTAAGAAAAGGAAAGAGAGATCAAATAACTTTTCACAAGGATATTGTTTAAACAAAGAATCCAATGTTTCATGATGTTGGGATGATTTACTTTTACATTGCTAACAAATCGTAAAAAGCAAGTGTCACTTGATAGGTTTTTTACCGTAACAAAAAGAAGTGATCCGGGTGAATTGGGTGTAAGTGAAAGAATGGGGGGCGAAATGTAGTGAAAGAGAAAAATCATCTGAGCCCGGCCCTAGCTAGGAAATCAGTGGGAAGAGGAACCCTGTCTCGCACCCAATAACCTACCACCATCCCTTCCCTATCCTCTCTACTGTCTCACTCAGCACAATCAAGTAAGACTCTCTTTCAATTTTTTACTGTTACTGTACAGGCAGTCCCTGCTTATCGGCATTTCAGTTTTATGATGATTTTATTTACCAGATTTTCAGCACCAGTAAGCAATTTTCACTGCTGGTAAGCGGTTTTTTGGCATCGGTAGGCAGCTTATCAGTGTAGGTAAGCAAATTTTGGTACCGGTAAGCGGTTTATTGGTGTTGGTAAGTGGTTTATCGATGCTTATGGCATTTTAAATGCCATTTATTACCATAATTATTCCAGTGTTCTAGTTAACTGTGATTTTCGGTTGTCGGCGCTCAGCCAGGATGGAACCCCCATCGTTAATTGGGGACTGCCTGTATTGCATTTGATTGTTTTTATGTTGTATCATTATGTTAAACTCATTGTGAAATTCCCTCCTTTACTTTTTTATTGTGAATAGTTACTACTTTTGTATACATATAGTTATGTTTTTACTGTCTGTTCTTCTCTCCTCAACAGTGTAAATGCTCTCTTCCCCTGTCTGAAGTCAGTTGTGCCTCACTGCAGTGTTGTATGATTTTGCTCATTTTTTATGATTTTGTTTATTTTTATGTTAAATTTGTGAGATGCTTTAGTATTCTTTTTTTGTGGATACATGTGAATTAAGGCTGTCAGTGAACTACTTTTCATGTGCACAAAAGTATGTACAGGCAGCCCTCAGTTAACAGTCGGGGTTCCGTTCCCAGTCAATGCTGCTGCTAACTGAAAATCGCTGCTAACCGAAAATCAGCGTTAACAGCACTAAAAACCTGCTTAACGGCGCCGCTAACCGAATGCCGGTGCCATTAACCAGAGATTGGCGCTGCTGTTAACTAGATATTGAGGCTGCTAACCGGACATCAGCGCTGCTAACCAGAGATCAGCACCGAAAATCCAGTTAACAGCATCACTGAGACAACCGCCATCAAACCAGATAGCCGTTAACTGATGCCGCTGCTAACTGAGGGGTGCTTGTGCATTACTTCATAAATTGTTCTTGAAATTTTTTTTATCCTTATAATTTTTTACAATAATCACAGCAGGGAAACATTAGCAGATAGTGCATTCTAAGGTTTCAACCATGCCAAAGCAATCCACAACCAACACTTAAATTTTATCATTGTAGTACTCCAATTCATATTAATCTTTTGATGATTATAAGGTTTAGTACTATACTGCTATTGGAAGTATGCACGTGATGCTTGTATCTGACAAGGTTTTAACATTCATGTGTTTCAACCAAGCTTGTAGTTGTTTTAATTATGAAGTATATTTCAGTAGAATTTAAATGAGCTGTTCTCACTGAAAGAACATATGCTGAAAGAACTGCACATTAAAAATCTGTTCTTACTAAAAGATACTGTTTCCATTTTACAACCAATTATGAGCATGCACATTACTACTAGGTCATAAGTAGGTTTCATACTGGTTGCGTGGCAGTAATTTTCATGTGCATCTAAGATCCATATTGTCACTATGTACAAGGATGAAAGTTTGTGATCCTTCAGCCTTTGGTATTCTGCAGTAGGATAAAATAATTTCAGCAGTTATTTTCCCTTTTTTATTTTTATTTTTATTTTTACTCCCCCACAAAGCAAGCAGGTTTGATAAAGCCAAGAGCAAGATCTACCTCTCATGTCTGTCCAGCCGTCCGTCACACTTTTACTCTGTAACTTGTGGGATGATACTTGTGCCTATGATTGGACTTAGTGCTCTTTATCAGTTACTGGTAAATTGCAGTTACTGTAGTCTTTGGTAAGCATTTAGTATGGTAGTTAATTTTTGACAAATTTTTTATTGGAAAACCTCAGATTTTCATTTTATACAATTATAGAATTAATTCAGTAAAACTTTACATATAGCATATGATCGTGATTTAATGTATTGTAACATTGTCCACCTTTGACAGGTATTTGGGTGATTTTTTTATTTTTACAAAACTTGCATTTTGTGGAATGTCTCTTGGGTACACAGTTATAAGGCAGTTTGTGTTGTTTTCCCAGGTTTGAAAAGTACTTTTTTTGGAAAATCTCAAATTTGGTTTGAAAATGGGATATTAAGAATCTTGTTTGTACATTTATACTATCATGTAATGTTGCATTTACATATTTTTTTGTGATTGTCCAGTAGGCCCTTTCTTACCTGATCATAACCTGCATACTTTTTAATAGGGCATGGTAACTTCAGAACTTTATTAGCTATAAAGAGATGTTATTGAGAGATTTACTAGTTTCAGTGGCTTCTGATACTATTACAGGCAGTCCCCGGGTTACGACGGGTTCGACTTATGACGTTCCGAAATTAAGGCGCTTTTCAATTATATTTTATCAGAAATTTATTTCAGGGTTACGACGCCTACAATGCTGATCTTGCAGAAGAAATATGACACCAAAAATGCAAAATAATCAATATTTGATGTTTTTTTTTATGAAAAATGCAATAAGAATGCAGTTTACATAGTTTTCAATGCACCTAAGGCATTAAAAGTAAGGTTTTCTTTTTTTGTTGATGTTCCGGCTTACGACGATTTTCGGGTTACAACGCGTCTCAAGAACGGAACCCCTGTCGTAACCCGGGGACTGCCTGTATTGTTATAAGACTTTGGTAGTGGAATTTGCAGCCTTTGATGTGATGTAAGACAGTAGAATTTATGATGGTTGTCAGAAAAGATAATGTGTTTCTCTCATGATTTTTAGCTGGAATCTCAATAGATTTTGTTGTTTCCAGAATCATTTATGTGGTTGAAAAAACAATACCAGACAGTTGCTTCACAGGAAAATATGCTGACATGTATACTTGTACATATTACAGACATAACTATGTTATGTATGTAAAATAATTATATAGTAACCCATAGCATGTGAAATAAAATTCATATTTCTTAAAACATGCATTTCGATTATGGTAATTAATCATTTTTTATCATAATGTATGGATCAGATTGATGCTCAAAACGTAGATTTGGTTTTCCTTTTTTATAGCAATGATAAACTGAAACTACTCACAACAGTATGTTTATGAACTCGAGCAAAATATGTTGTGGACATTCAGTGACTTGCATTATTCTTACAATTGTTTTCCAAGGATTGTAGGAATTTATATAGTAATTATTGAATATTTGGAGAAAAGAAGTTGAGGATTTTTACCAATTCTTTGCTGGAGTATATGCGCTTCCACTAAGTAGCTATTGAGCAATCACTTTTGGAATCCAGGTTCTGACCTCATTAGAAGAAAGTAAGGTAGTTCTGGTTTACTAAAAAGCTTACTTTTACACAGTGAAGCATTGAAATTAGAATATTTTAAGAAAATTAGATATGTAATGGGCTTCCAATTGAAATTAGCAGCTAATTAGGTTTATTTTTCTCTAGTTAACCAAACTATAGTATACAGACATATACATATGAAGATAGGTAATTAGTTTTATTACTTCTTGCATCCTGTTTAGTGAGTTATTTTATGATCCTGGAACCAAAACTTTTGTCTTAAATATTACATAACAAAGTTTTAAAAAATATTTGTGAATGCAATGTAACATTAACTAGAGAATTGAATTTTCTATGCGAACTAATGACAAGGTTGACCATGAAATTATAATAAACACTTAACCAGTCAAAATTTACTCCAACTCCTTGCAATTTCAATTACTAGTATTCGCGTTCTCCGGATTCGCGGACTCACACATTCGCGGATTTCTCTCGGAACGTTTCCCTGCATTATTCGCGGAAAATTCGCGCATTCGCGTATTTTTCTATGAGAAATATCCACAAATTCCTGGTTTTTTTTATCATTTCATCATAAATGCACTTTTTGTGATAAACTATTAAAAAAACCAAGTATGAAAATTTTAGTGGTTTTTTCTTAAGTTTTAACTAACAAAATAGGCTGTTTTTAGCCTTTTTATAGGGGTTCCAAACATTCACGGATTCTAACTATTCGCGAATACGGGGGGACCACTGTATATAATATGAGACTATTATACATTTGTGGTGGTGCAATTACAATAGACCAAAAATATTAATTTCAATTTTAATAATTGCAGTGCTATGGAAATTATTCCTCATAGAATTTTGATACACAAGTTGTTTGTAACCCATTTTTGTTTAGGAATTGTCTTTCTTTAGTCTTTAGAGTTTTATTTTTGGTTTTAAGTCCAATCATTTTATTTTTAGTTGAACAGATTATTTTATTTTATCATAATGACATAGTAGGGATTTGGATTTATGCATTGGTTACTAGAAATGTAATGACCATTATATTTTGTATGAAACAGCAAATGTTTTAAATGGAGATTAAGATAACTTATTGTAAGCAGTATTGACAAAGGATAATCTTAATAGAAATTACTGAAGGATTATGGTATGAAGAGGAACTCTATTTGTCTTCTAAAGTGTAAATGTATTTACGCACATTCTACTGTATCATAGTTTCTTTGTAAGGCAAGTATGAAGAGATATAAGAAAAATAAATGGAGAGTGAAGTAGTTCTGTTTTTTATAACCTCCAAAGGGAAAAATGTGTATTTTACAGTGACCTCTCAATGTAATCCTTTCTGATGCTGTAGTGAGCATTCTTTTTCTTGATTTTGACAAAAAGTGTGCAAACTTGAGTAAAAGGGAGGTTGGAATCATGGACAACAGCACAGAAATATGTTTGAGAATTTGTAGGAATCACAAGCACATATGTGGGGCTTATATAAGTCCCCTCATATGTACTTGTTTGTGTGTGTGTGTGTGCGTGTGGTGCACTTTCCGCTGCCCCTACAAGCATTCCTTCTCAAAAGTGTGCAAGGAAGAAAAATTGAGGTTTTATATTTTTTCATATAGGAAACCAGACATGTTCAGTTATTAAGCCAAGCCAAGTATGTATGTAAAATTAAATGCATGGAGAAAGGTCTTTGACAGTCATCAGATGAGACTAAATTTGTCATGATTCTTATAGGAAAGCTCAGAAGATTTATAGTGCATACTGTATCCAAGATGTGTGTAGATTATGTATATGTATGTGAATATCCAGTAAATCAAGAGTGCCATTTTAAATGTGGATTTAAACATGCTATGTTTTTTTTATAGGTAATTATACAGAGGGCCTTGGAACCAAACCCCTGCCTAAGTCGAATTCCAACTATTTATTGAGAGTCTGAAAACATGTCATCCTAGCACAGTGCAGGTATGATTAATTAGAATGAATCTTACCTGCTGCTAAAGGAAGCTTACATCTTCATGCCTTTAGGTGCACTAGGCATTCAAAATATGTAAACAAAATAATGCTTTGGTGACCTGGTTGGACTCTATAATCACGTTTTCCACCTGATTGCTGTGGTATGTTTACATGCCTGTCAGAAATCTTCTGACAAAAATGTGTGGTCCATGCTGTGATTTTTTGGCTGTATTGGCTGTTTTCTCCAAGACAGTAAGTATTGTGTTTTTCTTTTTTCTTTTTATTTTATTCTTTTTATCAACAGCATGCAGGGACAGGCGTGGTAGGTTTTCTAAGAACTAGTCCTATGTAAACCAGATGTATTCAGTTGGGCATGATAGTCATATGGTGTTTATTACCTGTAGGGAGAATGAAAGAATGTGATTTTTCTTTTTGTTGTGAGAATTGCAAGGAGTGGTGCGGTGAGAAATGAAGTTTCGTTAAATATCAGAAGATGCGAGAAGCCAACAGACTATGTAAGGAATTAGTCAGGTCTGGCCATAATTCTAATTCATCTACTCATACTTCTTTTGGTGTTGCTCCTCCTTCCACTCCTCCCTTGTCCTATAAATCCTCTCACTTCTGCTATATTTTCTAATACTCCCTATGTGGCTCAGGAGAAAAGAATAGGTGAACTTGGAGAAGAGATTATATTACAGTTATATTCAGGTGTGGATTTAACTGAACGTAATATGGGTAAAAATTGAAGTTTCTTCCATAGTGATTGACCTTTTACAGGTTCCCCCCGGGAAAGAAGGTGTATGAGCCTTAATCTGTCTGTAGCCCACCCTTTGAACTGCCCTGCATCATTAGGTCTTCACCTCTGCCAAGGAACCAAGGATGTCTTGGGATGTAGGTCTGTGTATGTTACCACCTCTCCCTTAGCCATCTATCATCTTGAAGTCGACTTGATCTCCGACAGATATTGTTGGGAGGGCAAAGTGCACTAGGCAATTTATGTGTTATCATCTGGCAAGTGACCATGATGTGTTTGACGCTGCAGTTACATACTTAGGGACCATAGTGATGTTATCCTATTGTATCTGGAGTTCCAGAGGGTAGTAGTGTTCTTGGTCCACTTATTTTTAGTGTATAGAGGTGGTATGGTTTACAATACTTGTGGGTATAGTAAAGTCTCCACTCATAAGAAATGAAGCTGCCCTTAATTGTGCCATGGACCAGATTAGTATATGGTGTAGTCATTGGGGTATGAGGCTGAAATCCAGTACTAAAACGAAAGCACTGTTGATTAGCAGGTCTCATACAGATATTCCACCCCATCCTCCCTTTGGATGGGACTCTTCTGAAGCTTTACCTATTCTTGTTATAACTTTTGACCCAAATCTTACTTTTGAGAAATATCTAATGAAAGTGTTGGCAAATGCCTCATGAAAGTGTAAGGTATTGTAAAAAATGCCTCATGTATTTATAAGAGAGGTATTGTACAAAATGCATCATACTTACATTTATAACAATGATAAAATCAATGCAACCTGTTTTAGGTCATTTAGAATAATGTTTTTTCTGTGTGGATGCTTATATCTATCAGGTAGAGTGGTTCATGGTGGTAGGTTTCTGTTTCCTGATAATAGCAGTTATGTCTCGTACCATTGACGAATGGTTTCATTTGTCCATTTTTCATTAGTTCTATTCTTACAGAATTCTTTTACATTCATGATTGATCCCTGATCCACTTTTCCCGCCAAGAGCAACCAGATTTGGTCTGCTGCAGCACCAATATGCAGTAAGTATGCCTTGGTGTTGACCTTCTCAGTTCCAGAGGTCCCTTATTCCTGTGAAACAGTCTCCTTGAGGACAACATGCAATTGGAAACTCAGAAGTTCAACAAAAGATGCAATTCATTACCACCCTGATACAATTCTCCTTGTATTTTAATCATTCATATATACAGTGGTCGCCCCGTATTCGCAGGGGATGCGTACCAGACCCCCCGTGAATAGTTAGAACCCGCGAATGTTTGGAACCCCTATAAAAATGCTAAAAACAGCCTATTTTGTTAGTTAAAACTCAAGAAAACCACTAAAAAAATTTTCATACTGTTTTTTTAATAGTTTTTAACACAAAAAGTGCATTTTATGAATGAAATTGATAAAAAAAAAAACAGGAATTTGTGGATATTTCTCATAGAAAAATACCCCGCGAATGCGCGAATTTTCCGCAAATAATGCGGAGAAACGTTCCCGAGAGAAATCCGCGAGTGTGTGAGTCCGTGAATCCTGAGAACACGAATAGTGGGGAGGGCCCACTGTATATATAAATATATGTATATATACACACACACACACACATATATATATATATATATATATATATATATATATATATATATATATATATATCTACATACAGGCGGTCCCCGGGTTACGACGGGGATTCCGTTCTTGAGACGCGTCGTAAGCCGAAAATCGTCGTGTAAGCCAGAACATCGTCAAAAATCCTAAGAAAACCTTACTTTTAATGCTTTGGGTGCATTGAAAACTATGTCAACTGCATTCTTATGGCATTTTTCATCAAAGAAACCTTCAAATATTGATTATTTTGCATTTTTGGTGTCATATTTCATCTCCCAGATGAGCGTTGTAGTCGTCGTAACCCTGGAACATGCGTCATAACCCTGGAAATAATGTCTAATGACAAGCGTCGTAACCTCGGAACGTCGTAAGCCGACACCGTTGTAACCCGGGGACTGCCTGTAGATATATATATTATATATATATATATATATATATATATATATATATATATATATGACTGGTAATAATGTTGTTACCACAGAATTCCATGTAACCCTCTTACGCCGAAGCGGTAAAAAAAAAAAATTGTCTCCCGTGTGCCGGAGGTGTTTCAGAGTGAGCGCGGAAGCGGAAAAAATATTTTATTCAAAAAATCACAGCGCGCTTAGTTTTCAAGATTAAGAGTTCATTTTTGGCTCCTTTTTTTGTCATTGGCTGAAGTTTAGTATGCAACCATCAGAAATGAAAAAAAATTATCATTATCATATAAATAATGAGATATATGATAGCGCAAAAACGAAATTTCATATATAATTGTATTCAAATCGCGCTGTGCGCAAAACGGTTAAAGGTAACAATTACTTTTTTTCGTTGTAATGGACACTAAATTGCGATCATTTTGGTATATAACACATTGTAAAACGATAAAAGCAACACAGAGAAAATATTATCACAAAATAATGCATGAATTCGTAACGCGCGGACGTCAACAAATATTTTTTTCAAAAATTCACCATAAATCTAAATATTGTCCTAGAGACTTCCAATTTCTTTCAAAATGAAGACAAATGATTGAATATTACTATACTGTAAGTATTAGCTTACAATTGCAGTTTTCGACCATATCTGACGAGTTAAAGTTGACCGAATGTCGAATTTTTTTATATATATATTTTTTATATGCAATTATTTCGGAAATAAGAAAATCTGCAACCTTCAAATATTTTTCGTTTTATTCTAAATGAAATTGCGCACATTTTCATACATAAAACTCTATGAAATGCCTAATATGAAACGGAGCAAATATTCCGAGAATGGTACGTACCCATTTCGGAGATTTGTGGCGGAGAATCCGCTCGCGGAGGGAAGGAAAGATTTTTTTTTAAATTCCACCATAAATCTAAATATTTTGCTAGAGACTTCGAATTTGTTTCAAGATGAAGATAAATGACTGAATATTACTAGACTGTAAGAGTTTTAGCTTACAATTGCGTTTTTTGACCATTTCGGTAGAGTCAAAGTTGACCGAACGTGGTTTTTTTTCTATTTATCGTGATTTATATGCAAATATTTCAAAATGAGAAAAGCTACAACCTTCAATTATTTTTTGTTGTATTTTACATGAAATTGCGCACATTTTCATATATAAAACTTTATGTAACGGCTAATTTAAAATGGTGCAAACATTACCACAATCGCACGTATGATTTTTTCGGAAGAGTTACCGCGCGTGCGTAAAGAAAATGTTATTTTTTTCATAAATTCACCATAAATCGAAATATTGCGCTAGAGACTTCGAATTTGTTGCAAAATGAAGGTAAATGCTTATATATTACTAGAATATAAGCGTTTTAGCTTACAATTGCGTTTTTCGACCATTTCGGTAGAGTCAAAGTTGACCGAAGGTTGAAATTTTGGCAATTATCGTTATTTATATGAAAATATCTCAAAACTGATAAAAGCTACAACCATGAGTTGTTTTTAGTTGTATTGTGCATAAAATTGCGCACATTTCCATATATAAACTTTATATAACGGCTAATTTTTAAAATGGTGCAAACATTACCACAATCGCAAGTATGATTTTTTTTCGGAAGAGTTACCGCGCGGACGTAAGGAAAAAGTTTTTTTCATAAATTCACCATAAATCGAAATATTGTGCTAGAGACTTCCAATTAGTTGCCAAATTAAGGTAAATGATTGAATATTACTAAAATATTAGAGTTTTAGCTTACAATTGCGTTTTTCGACCATTTCGGTAGAGTCAAAGTTGACCGAAGGTTGAAATTTTGGCAATTATCGTATTTATATGAAAATATCTCAAAACTGATAAAAGCTACAATCATGAGTATTTTATTGTTGTATTCTACATAAAAATGCGCACATTTTCATATATAATACTTCATGTAACGGCTAATTTACAATGGTACAAAAATTATGTCAAAGTGACGAAATAATTTCCGAGATGTGTCACAGATACTTTTAGTGCGGCAAGAAAGAAATTCGCGCTTGCGCGTCTGCGTAACGATTGTAAACAAAACAACACCTTGATCCGTGAACTCCCAGCATCCCCCAAGGCGCATGATTCAAAAGTTTTAGGCTGGTAGGCCTATAAGTATTTTTCCGCGAATTTAAAAAAAAAACTTTTGTAAGTCGACGTAAAATACGTCCAGTCGGCACACGGGAGACAAAAAATGTCGACGTAAAATACGTCCAGTCGGCGTAAGAGAGTTAATAAAAGGAGCCCATAAAAGCACCAAAATATAGAAAGAGAGTGCTATATTTCAGAGACAGCTGTCTCTCTTCAGGCAAGTAAGGAATGAGAAGAGTTACAGAAAAGGCGGTATTTATACCAAGAATCCATCCACAGTTAAGCCAATTTAGGTCACTCCTGTTGATAATTCCTCTTTAATCCTCTTAAGTGTTGGCTGAATGAAGATTTTATCTACGACACCTGAGTCCCTGGTGTTTTTGTCTTTGAGGTTTCCTGACCATATAATTCAGAAAGCGATTCATAAAGCAAACGTAATTTTCTACCGTCCCCTTCAAGACAAGACCAGAGAGACACCCAACAATAAAATAAAAATTCCACACCTGGACAGGATTAAAACGGTGACCTAGACTCTCGAAAAATCTAACCCTTTTGCTTTTACCTACCCAAATGCCTTAGCCAAATCCCTCATTAACGTCCAACAAAAGACAAAACAGACTTGGGATTATACGAAATCCCATGCCTGTTCTGTGACCAATCTTACATTGGATTTACTGGAAAATCACTTCCCCAGAGATTAATGCAACATAAACAGTCATTCAGGTATGGACAACAGAACTCAGCTGTTTTCAACTATATAAATAACCATAACCACAGAATAAACTGGAATTTGTCACATATAATTTATAGCAGCAACTGTCGATACAAATGTTAGATGATAGAATCGGTCTTGATTAAATAAAGACAAGTAATGAACATCTAAGAAGGTGCCTAGGACTCAGATGTCAGAGACAAAATCTATATATATATATATATATATATATATATATATATATATATATATATATATATATATATATATATATATATATATATATATATATATTATATATATATATATATATATATATATATATATATATATATATATATATATATCGGCAATCAGCAGGGTCCATCAAACACATAAAAAAGTCCATGGTTTATTACAAAAACGTTTCGCACATAACTCAGTGCATCTTCAGTCTGTAAAATTAAAACATACTCTTATATATAAATAACATTAAAAAAGTATATAAAATATCAAAAGTTGAAAAAACTTAAGAATTACTTTACTTTAAAAAAACCATCACAAGAATGTGTCAAAAGTAAAAGAGAGACCCAGTGCCTAACAACCTGTTAGAGTGGAGAAGGAAGAACGAATGACCAAGACTGCAGACCTACCCAAGACTTCAGTTATGCTAGATATAGAGGAGCAGCAGATATGTTGGAGTTTAAAGACGGAACCAGCCGTTTAATGTATAAAGACTCAAGGGTGGTGAGGTAGTTACTGTGGCTTGTACCACCAATAATAGAAAAATGTTTCTATTATTGGTACCCTAGAGTTGGTTTGGCTATTTGCAAACAAAACTTGGTACCCTAGATTTGCTTTGGCTATCTGCAAACAAACTTGGTACCCTTGATTTTGGTTTGGCTATTTGCAAACAAAACGGTGGTACCCTTGATTTGCTTTGGCTATCTGCAAACAAAACTTGGTACCCTAAGATTTGGTTTGGCTATCTGTAAACAAACTTGGTACCCTATTTTGGTTTGGCTATCTGCAAACAAAACTTGGTACCCTATTTTTGGTTTGGCTATCTGCAAACAAAACTTGGTACCCTAGATTGGTTTGGCTATCTGCAACAAAACTTGGTACCTAGATTAGGTTTGGCTATTTGCAAACAAAACTTGGTACCCTTGATTTGGTTTGGCTATTTGCAAACAAAACTTGGTACCCTTCGATTTGGTTTGGCTATCTGTAAACAAAACTTGGTACCCTATTTTTGGTTTGGCTATCTGCAAACAAAACTTGGTACCCTAGATTAGGTTTGGCTATTTGCAAACAAAACTTGGTACCCTAGATTTGGTTTGGCTATCTGTAAAACACTTGGTACCCTATTTTTGGTTTGGCTATCTGCAAACAAAACTTGGTACCCTAGATTAGGTTTGGCTATTTGCAAACAAAACTTGGTACCCTAGATTTGGTTTGGCTATTTGCAAACAAAACTTGGTACCCTTGATTTGGTTTGGCTATTTGCAAACAAAACTTGGTACCCTTGATTTGCTTTGGCTATCTGCAAACAAAACTTGGTACCCTATTTTTTGGTTTGCTATTTGCGAACAAAACTTGGTACCACCCTATTTTTGGTTTTTGGTTTGGCTATCTGCAAACAAAACTTGGTACCCTAGATTTGGTTTGGCTATCTGCAAACAAAACTTGGTACCCTAGATTTGGTGTGGCTATCTGCAAACAAAACTTGGATACCCTAGATTTGGTTTGGCTATCTGCAAACAAAACTTCGGTACCCTAGATTAGGTTTAGCTATTTGCAAACAAAACTTGGTACCCTAGATTTGGTTTGGCTATCTGCAAACAAAACTTGGTACCCTTGATTTGGTTTGGCTATTTGCAAACAAAACTTGGTACCCTTGATTTGGTTTGGCTATTTGCAAACAAAACTTGGTACCCTTGATTTGCTTTGGCTATCTGCAAACAAAACTTGGTACCCTATTTTTGGTTTGGCTATTTGCAAACAAAACTTGGTACTATTTTTTGGTTGGCTATCCCGTAAACATTGTACCCTATTTTTGGTTGGCTATGCAAAACAAAAATGTACCCTATTTTTTTTGGCTATCTGTAAAACTTGGCTGTACCCTATTTTTGGTTTGGCTATTTGCAAACAAAACTTGGTACCCTAGATTTGGTTTGGCTATCTGCAAACAAAACTTGATACCCTATTTTTGGTTTGGCTATCTGCAAACAAAACTTGGTACCCTAGATTTGGTTTGGCTATTTGCAAACAAACTTGGTACCCTATTTTGGTTTGGCTATCTGCAAACAAAAATTTGGTACCCTAGATTTGGTTTGGCTATCTGCAAACAAACAAAACTTGGTACCCTATTTTTGGTTTGGCTATCTGCAAACAAAACTTGGTACCCTAGATTTGGTTTGGCTATCTGCAAACAAAACTTGGTACCCTATTTTTGGTTTGGCTATCTGCAAACAAAACTTGGTACCCTAGATTTGGTTTGGCTATCTGCAAACAAAACTTGGTACCCTAGATTTGGTTTGTCTATCTGCAAACAAACAAAATTTGGTACCCTATTTTTGGTTTTGGCTATTTGCAAACAAAACTTGGTACCTATTTTTTGGTTTGGCTATCTGCAAACAAAACTTGGTACCCTAGAGTTTGGTTTGGCTATCTGCAAACAAAACTTGGTACCCTAGATTTGGTTTGGCTATCTGCAAACAAATCTTGGTACCCTATTTTTGGTTTGGCTATCTGCAACAAAAACTTGGTACCCTATTTTTGGCTTTGGCTATCTTGCAAACAAAACTTGGTACCCTTGATTTGGTTTGGCTATTCGCAAAACAAAATTTGTACCCTATTTTTGGTTTGGCTATCTGCAAACAAAATTTGGTACCCTAGATTTGGTTTGGCTATCTGCAAACAAAACTTGGTACCCTATTTTTGGTTTGGCTATTTGCAAACAAAACTTGGTACCCTTGATTTGGTTTGGCTATTTGCAAACAAAACTTGGTACCCTATTTTTGGTTTGGCTATCTGCAAACAAAACTTGGTACCCTATTTTTGGTTTGGCTATCTGCAAACAAAACTTGGTACCCTATTTTTGGTTTGGCTATCTGCAAACAAAACTTGGTACCATAGATTTGGTTTGGCTATTTGCAAACAAAATTTGGTACCCTATTTTTGGTTTGGCTATCTGCAAACAAAACTTGGTACCTTATTTTGGTTTGGCTATTTGCAAACAAACTTGGTACCCATTTTGGTTTGGCTATCTGCAACAAAACTTGGTACCCTATTTTTTTTTTTGGTTTTGGCTATCTGCAAACAAAACTTGGTACCCTATTTTTGGTTTGGCTATTTGCACACAAACTTGGTACCCTATTTTTGGTTTGGCTATCTGCAAAGAAAACTTGGTACCCTAGATTAGGTTTGGCTATTTGCAAACAAAACTTGGTACCCTACTTTTGGTTTGGTTTCTATCTGCAAACAAAACTTGGTACCCTAGATTTGGTTTGGCTATCTGCAAACAAAACTTGGTATCCTATTTTTGGTTTGGCTATTTGCAAACAAAACTTGGTACCCTAGATTTGGTTTGGCTATTTGCAAACAAAACTTGGTACCCTAGATTTGGTTTGGCTATTTGCAAACAAAACTTGGTACCCTATTTTTGGTTTGGCTATTTGCAAACAAAACTAAAGCCAAGAACGTTCAAAGTAC
>NC_061099.1:39047272-39081960 GCF_015104395.2 Macrobrachium nipponense | reverse complement strand
GTACTTTGAACGTTCTTTGGCTTTAGTTTTGTTTGCAAATAGCCAAACCAAAAATAGGGGTACAGTTTTGTTTTGCAAATAGCCAAACCAAAATCTAGGGTACCAAACTTTGTTTGCAAATAGCCAAACCAAATCTAGGGTACCAGTTTTTTTGTTTGCAGATAACCAAACCAAAAATAGGGTACCAAGTTTGTTTGCAGATAGCCAAAACCAAATCAGTGTATCAAGTATTACTTGCAAATAGCCAAACCAAATCTTGTGTATCTAAGTTTTGGTTGCAGATAGCCAAACCAAATCTATGTAGGGTACCAGGCCTTATGCTTGGGCGTAATAATAGTTTGAAAACATTCCATAATATTACCTTAATAAGAATGAGAATTATCAATGAGAACTAATATTTCACTCATTTTGTGTTTTCCTCCTAACAAAATAACGCTTTCCCACTGTGGACCCACATATGGTAAGATATGAGGTGGGGTCCACCATCTCTAATGAAACGAATGCCTGGGAACATATATATATATATATATATATATATATTATATATATATATATATATATATATATATATATATATATATATATACGTATATATCTAATGTCTTATCGCTTGGCGATAGACTTTTGTTTTTTCCTTACGGCTGTTATCCGTAAGTAATGTTTGGTTCCTCTCATCTCCCTTGGATATCTTAGTAGAGAGGTTCTTTCTGTCTAGAGGAGATGATTCAAACAGGCTAGTTGAACAAGTTAACAACTTTATTTCTGTAACTCCATACTAGGAGATGCAGCTCGGTCGGAACGACCGATATGTTTGAGATTTGGCGTGGAACTCCCATTCTAAAGCATCGCGTCGATAGCGGAACATTAGCTATCTCAGCAATTCATATAAAAACACATACGTAGTTTGCCGGCTCGGAAGTTACAAGTTTCCGGCGTAGGTTAACAGGTCAACCGCTTCCCATGGAAGTTGTTGTGCAAAGTTATCATAACATAAAAAATGTTGACAAAGCTGTGAGCTAGATCAGGCTACTGCAGACAGTGCATAGCGTAATCTAAGGTCTGCTTGGTCACGTAGAACCCTCCTAATGCCATGACCCCAGGTCACTGGTTTATATATATAATGAATTCTTACATTAGGCTCGGTCTGCTACCTATTCAAGCCTTGAATAACAAAAAAAAATTACTTTAAACATTGTTCATAGGAGCGTGCTCGTAACATACTAAGTGATTAAATGCATAAAAAGGTTCTGTTACATACCCTTGTTGACATATTCATAAACAAAGATAAATGCATGGAAAATATAGATCCATGTTTGGTAATACAATAATAATGATTATGTACCCAAAAATAATAAAATGGTAAAAATCAAACATGTATACATGATTATATGATAACATGTAACCTGATTAAGAATAATGGTTACTAAATAATGATTATAGCATGATCATGGATAATTGTTAAAGAGTACTTGACACTCTTTATAATAGATAAATATAATTGTATAATAGTATAACAATGTAATTCTGCAGAAATTCAATATATAGGGCTGATATTTTATTAGGTGCCCGAAAAATACCTTTAGGAATATATTAATGTATAATATTGGGCTATAATGATTTATTAGGCGCCCTGGAGATACTTTAACTGTTCAAATGCAAGGCGTGAGTCTTTTCTTGTCCTACATTTTTGCCAGCATACGGACCGCTTTTCACATACACAACACAATTCCAGACAATTCCCTAGGCACGAACTGAAATGGCCAGGTTCAGGCGGCCCCCCCTAAACGCAAACGACTTGAGTTTAACGGGTACGTCATCCAGACGGGCCAGTACGTTCCCTTGGAGATCCTTCTGTTTACGCCTCAGCCTACGCCAAGCAAAGATGTTGACGGCGATAACCAATATGGCCTCACACTGAACACGGCTAGCAGAATGTAGTAGCGAAGATGTTCTCCACCTGCATAAGTCGATGACGCGGGGTGGGGTCCATCTCAGCCAGTTGCGTCAGACGATGAGCTACTCGCGCGTTGTATGGGAGAGGTAGTGATGGGATGATGTTGTAGCCCACGTGTAGTTCGCGAAATACGCCTTCTCACGTATTATCGTGTTGACCCCTCTGACGGTATAATTTGTAGATGTCCCCCCCGTACAACCATCGGCTGCTACGAAGATAGGGGCATGGGCGGTGGATGTGTCCGGACACACGACGTCGAATCCGGCCTTTATCATAACGGATCCAGGAACCAATTATTCATCCTGTAATTGAATTTATTACCGAAAAAGGGATAAAGTTTCCCCAGACAACCTTCGCTTGTATGAGAGAGAGAGCCGTTTAGCACTATGTCTAACTCACATGAATCCGTTGATATAGGATAGAATTCAAAAGAGTCAGCTGTAGCAAATTTTATTATTCATGGCTTCTGAACAGTGAGTTTGAGTTTATCTAAGTCTTTAATGACTGTAAAATGATTTCTTATCAGAAGAAATCAATACATGCCCCGTTAAATGAATATTACTGGATTTGAGTTATTCGTCATAAAAGTAGGAAACGGTGCTATTTTGTATGATTGCCAAGCATCGGAAGAATCCAAAGGATCTTGATCATAATTCTATAATTTTCAACGCTGACTGATATTAGGCTATAATAGAATTCTACTTTATGGGCATCCAATAAAGGAATATACCCCAGCTTCTCCTGTCCGTTTTCTAAAGTTAACGTCAGATCTTTAATAGGCATGAGGTGAGGAGATAACACACCCTTTGTTGCTAACGTAATTGCTTCTACGTAATCTTTTGACTTTTCAATAAAATGTGATATTTTCACACGGATATGATCTATTTTCGAACTATAGTAAGCTAAAGTAGCCAGCAAATGTTGAACTTCCATGACCTGATCGATATTATTTGAATGTTCATTAACGATATTCATTATTTGATTGATCGAAGATAACTGGCTGCGAAGTTCTGATAAGGCCAGTTCCGTTTTTGTGTTGCAAAAACTCAATTCTTTTATTTTGATTATTTATCTTGAGGCGATTTGAGATTCCTAAAACCTAGATTTCGCAACTGATCCTAAAATGTTTAGTCCAGCTGTAAAAGCTAGGGTTGCGACGCTCAACAGTATTGTGCCGCACAGACCACATCAGCAGGTCACGAGCGAGTTCTTCTGCCTCGGCGGTTTTATTTTGTATGTCATAAGACAACATTTCCGCGACGTTTAGCGTTTGAGCTAGTGAAATCTCTGAGTTAGCATGAAATTACGTTCATGCATTTCCTTAAGGGAAATACCAACCTCATCAGGTCATTCTTTAAGTTAAGGTACGTCATCTTCAGGTAAGAAAATGGCATGCATATCTACCTCGATAACATATTACTTGACACGATGAGTACATCATCGATTCTCTCGATAATCGAGCCATGATTAAATTCTATGTCTTTAGTCCTAGCACTCTTTCCATACAACAAAGATGTCTGAATACACAATATGTCCACTCCTAACAATAACAGATTCATTTTTGAAAACCTGCAATGAGTAAAACAGATGTAATAACTCGCGTAAAAGAATAGGTTTACATACAATATGATTAATAGATATATATATATAATTTATTATACAAGTTTCATAAATACAACCATTTTTTCCCTCACTCCATCTACCTTTCTTTAGATTCTGATATGTGCCAATGGGACTATTCTCACATCAGTGGGTTTGATACATTTTGAACCCTAACTCTATTGGCCGTTAAATTTTCTAAAATGTTAAACGGGCCTTCAAACTTAGGTGTCAGTTTATAATTTAAACCTTTACGCACGTATACTTGTATGTATACCTGATCGCCCACGGCATATGTTCTAGTGGCTTAGCTATTTTATCATGATTTTTTTTCATTAGGATCTGTGCTTCTTCTAAATTCTTACGAATTATATTATATCGACTTATGCTTGCATCCATAACATCCTTTAGAGGATTTGATAAATTAGTTTGTAGGCTTTAAGATGTGGAAAGGCGTTTCGGGCCGGGGATACCGTACAGTGCCTCGTGCGGTGTCATTTTAATAGACACGTATACGAGTGATTAAGTGTGCTTAGTACCGCAAGGTATGGCAATGTCCCAGTTGGGATCCTGCCCCCCTAAGCCCCCCGTAAGGGACCCTTAAAAATGTTTTTAAAAACCTTAACCTTCGATTTGCCCTTTTCCACTAGCCCACCATTAGACTCTGGGTGATAGATCATGGTATTGACTTTCTTTATACTAAGGAATTCGCACAAGGGAGTTAATGGAAATGATTATTTGAACTCCTCCCCGCCCGAGTCTGAGATAATGATGTGTGGAATTCCATGTTTACAAATGTAGCACTCGTAAAACTTCCTAGCGCACTCGACCGCGGTTTTTGTTTTAAGCGCTATGAGTTTCTGTATATCGAGTCAAAGCGGTCTATAATTACTAGGAGGTGCTTATTTCCTCTGTCTGACTCGTAAAATCCTGTAATAAATCTAAATGTACTCTTTCAAAGGGTTGATTTGGCAGGGGTAAGCCCTAGGTGACAAGGTGTCTTCGTGTGCCCTTTGTATTCTTGACAAGTGCGACAATTTGCTATGCTTTTTATATCTCTAATCATCGTATGCCAATAAAATAAGGATTGGCTTTCTGTGACATCAAGGTATAACCCGGGTGTCCGTGCAGTGGATTTTCATGCAACCACTTTAAGACAGTGGGTATGAGTGAGATAGGCACCACCACCTGGTTGTTCAACTGCGTGTGTTGCGGGTTTTCCTCGTCACGGATCTACACAGGATATTTCCTGTAGGATATAATTCTGCTGCTTATACTTTAGGTATTCCTTTTTTTCCTTTTTTTTTTTCTTTTTCCATTTGCGTTTAATTTCGCAATGATGATTTTTTCTATTTGCGGATCTTTTCTTTGTTCCGTCTGTAATAGTTCAGCACTCCAGCCCAGATCTTCCTGTTCGGATATATTTTTAACAACGGCATGGAGGTTGAGATATCTATTAATTCAAAGCTAATGGCTCGGTACAAGATGAAGAGGGGTTGCGTGATAATGCGTCAGCAATGATATTTGCTTTCCCAGGTAAATACCCGATCCTCGCGCCAAAGTCCTGAATGATCATGTGCCACCGAGTTCGCTTGGGGCTGTGACTAAAGCCTTTAAAGAAGTCGGTTAGGGGCTTATGATCTGTGAGAACTTTGACGGGATAACCGTATATTATGAACTTAAAGTGCACGAGTGAATTAACAATAGCGAGCCCTTCCTGTCTATGACTGCATATTTACTTTCGGAAGGTCTCATTTACGTGAATAAAAAGCTATAGGGAAAAACTGTCTATCATATTGTTGAAGCAATACCCCACCTACTCCTAGGTCTGAGGCGTCTGTTGCTATGAAAATTCCTTATTGAAGTCAGGAAATTTCAAGTAGGAGAACTACACGTTCATCTTTCAATTTATCGAACGCCTGTTGATGAATTTCAGACCATACGAAATCTACGCCCTTTTTTATAAGATCGGTTAGGGGAGCGGCTATGATTGAGTAATTGCGGATAAAGCGACGATAGTATCCGCTGCACCCCAAAAATTGCTGTATTCCCTTGACGTTAATAGGTATCGGAAAGTTACGGATAGCCGACACCTTATCGTGGACGACTTTAAGACCTTCACTAGAAACCGTGAAACCTAGATAGACTAGTTTCTGTTTTTAAAAAATTCACACTTACTTATCTTTACCCTTAAATTATGCTGCCTTAACCTTTGTAACACTAACTCCAATTTACGTAAATGCTCTTCTAATGTGTTGGAAAAGATTACTAAGTCATCCATGTAGGCATGTAGGATATCTCCCAACAAGTCTCCAAACACGACGTTTATCATACGAGTAAAAGTTTATAGGAGCACAACGTAACAAAAGGCATGCGCAAAAATTCATAATGTCCCCTGGCTGTGCTGAAGGCAGTGTATGGGATACTTTCTTGTTCCATCGGAATCTGATGAAATCCTTTTAGTAAGTCTAGGCTTGTGGAAATATTTATTCTGGCCTAGTAAAGATAGGATATCATCGGTACATGGTACTGGGAATCTGTCAGGGATTGTTTCTTCGTTTAAACGACGAAAATCTACGCATATCCGCCAAGTTCGATCTTTTTTCGGTACGACTATTAACGGAAAATTATAAGGGCTGTTTGATTTCCTAATGACTCCTTCCTTTAACATTTTACCTACTTGCCTCTGTTATCTCATTCTGAAATTTCATAGGAAGTCGGTACGAAGGTACATAGATTACTTTCTGTTTGTCCTTGAGCCTGATTTGATGCTCTATGACATCCGGTTTTTCCTAAGGTTCCATCCGTAGTGGAAAAAACATCATGATATTTAGTTAACAGATTCAAAAATTTCTGCTGAATTTCTTCTTCTTGATATCTTTATTGATTTTGTTTCTTTATAGATTGCAAAAGGGTTTCATCCGCGACTGATTGAGCGTGATTTATCTCAGCTAACGGTAAGAATGCGATGTTTGATAAACTTCGGCATCCAAGATATGTTGATTTTTGTGGATTACTAAAGTGGTATTCAAATGATTACAGACTTCGATATTACATTGCTGTGTGAGCCGACTGTTTAAACGGCTTGTGTGACGGATAATCCGTGAGTTTTCAGAGTTTCGGAAAGGATTAATGTTTCAGATCCTGGCAAGGTTCTTTTTACACGCACTATATTATTTTGAAGTTACGTTAGGTTCGAGAGTTTGCGTGCAAGCTGATAGTACGGGTGAGCGAGAGTTCTGTTGGGTTGCCTGTATTATTTCTTGGTTCATGAGACAGGTGATTGGTTCCGTAATGTAAGTGACAACTCTGTCTGTCTCTTTATTATCTAAAACAGATTTTAGGGTATTAGAAGACCTATAGAATTTCCTTTGATATACACGCCGTGTTTTGCAGGTGCTAAGATAATATTTTGAGTGCCCATAGACGGGTATCCGATAATTACTGCGTGGATACATATTAATGTTTTGTACAACGACAAAGGTATCGGCTAACGTGCGCTTACCGACCTTGTACTGTACATGAGTTACGCCCACAACATTTAATTCATTATTCCCAATGCCTGAGAGCCTTATTCCGGACTTTTCTATAGGGAAATTTGAAAAGAGTAAATGATGAGTCCTTAAATCCATTATATTACGTGGACTACCAGATCAAAGAACAAAGTGAATTGACTTATGGTCCAAATTTACTGCATGTAAGGTTTGGTCGCAACTCGTTTTGACTAATAATTGCATGAATTTGTTGCAAATCTACGGGAACCTGCACAGATTTTTTTGATTCGGCCGTGTGTTTCATAGGAAAATCAATTTGTCTCACAATGATCTGATAAATGATTAAACTGATTATTTGATACAAAAGATGTTGATATTGATGACCCAACAATCGCCCTCTCCCCCTTGGAGTGAACTACGTGGTATTTGTTTTGTTTATCACACACCCTGAAAATTCGCTTTGCCCTTGCGAGTTCTGGCTAGACGGCCCAGGAACAGAGGTACCTGAAGCACGATTTGTTTGTTTCTGCTGTGTGCAGAATTTCCGTTTGGTTGTTTCTTTTTATAGTACTGAGGACCCTTCTTTTTATTTGCACTAGCAACTGGTTGCGTGTTTGTAGCGTTTGGCTGTTGATTCCTCGAGTAGCAACGGTTATATGAATGAGTTGAACTATTGTGTATTGAACAAAACGCGTCCGACAGTCTGAATCATGTGACCTGGTCGTTTACAGTTATAACAAACCATCCCTGCAACTTGATTATTTTATTATGTACCCACATTTACTTGTTGTGGCTTGTTCTCATTTTTTGCAAAAACTTGAATGAGCGAAGGATCTAGGTCGGTAAACATTTAGACATGTGTTTTTTGATTTGTTTATACACATCTAATTCCCGTACTGTCGGGCTGCAATTTTTTATCAAACACCGTACTAACGCTTCAGGCAACATTACAGTGATAGACGTAAGGTAGATCAACGGATAAAATCTTTCACCTTGATTTTAGCACCCGCAACCCACCCGGAGTTACATAAACTATCCTGATATTCATTTAGCCGGTCGGCAATTAGCGCCGCCCGCTGTCGACACATTGAGCTGAGTCATGGAGGCTTGGTTAAGGATATTTCTCAATGCCAATACTACATCTAAAGCCTCTTCACCCCCATACACGGCACGTAACCTATTTTTGAACTCGTCCCATGTAAGCGCTTCTTGGAAAGAAACCCCCCTTAGATACGCACTTGCGTCGCCTTTCGCAAAGTCTACGAAGCTCTTGGCCTCCTGTAATTGTACTGCTGGGTCTGTGATGCTTTTGCATTTAAATGAGCGTCTACAGATGAGATCTATGCCTCAACATTTTGAGGCAGGAACCCATTGACCCGACCTTGAAAAGGGACTATCGCTGACCTCGCGCTAACGAGAGTCACCACGTTGGGGTTGCCAGCCGGAGTGGTTGCCATTTCGGCTTTCACTTTTTTCTTATCACTTCTATTCCTTGCAATCCTATCAAAATATCTATAAGAGTACACTCGACCACTACGTAAACGCATAAGCAAAGTACTGTATAAGTGTGTTATAATAATAGGAAAATCCCCAAAGATACAAAAATACAGATAATATGATAAAATATTATACGGAGAATTCCTGCAAGAAATGGGGGTTAATGACAACGAGAAAAGAAAAAAATTAATCTGCGGGCGAGAACCTCGTAGTTGAAGATAAGTTCTGTAATGAAGGAAGATTAATATGGCGAACAACTCACCCCCAGAATACTGGACGATCGACTCTTGATGAACAACACTTCACTGAGGAAAAGACCTGAATAGATAAAAATGGTACTTAGCTCCAGATTATATTGCGAAGGATTGTTGACATGGGATGACGTCACAGTTCCTGTCCACGTCTCGCGTCGGAAGTCGTGATGACGTCACGGCCTTCTCTCGGTGCCCGATGCTCTGGGAAGGCCAAGATTGATGACGTCACAGCCTCCGTCCTTGCACTACTGCGTATAGCTGTCCACTCTGCGTCCTTGCTCGTGAACGGGTGATGTTCCCTGTGTTTTGTTTTTCTTCTTTCCGTCGATGTCGATGCCGCCCTCGTCCGGTGTAGATTCTCGAAGATAAGTGATAACTGTTGCTCAAACGTCAGTGTTAAATGCTTGTATTCCTCTCGATGAAGGACATAGTTGCGTCTTCATAAACTGTTGCGTTGATTGAAGATCCCGTTTCCTCTGTTTCGTTTGATGTTGAAGGTGGAAGTTAGTTCTTGTAGACCTTCGGTCGGCTGATATGGTCTTGTTAATTATGTTCTTCGTTTGTTCGCTTGCCACCACTTCTAATGTCTTATCGCTTGGCGATAGACTTTTTGTTTTTTCCTTACGGCTGTTATCCGTAAGTAATGTTTGGTTCCTCTCATCTCCCTTGGATATCTTAGTAGAGAGGTTCTTTCTTGTCTAGAGGAGATGATTCAAACAGGCTAGTTGAACAAGTTAACAACTTTATTCTGTAACTCCATACTAGGAGATGCAGCTCGGTCGGACGACCGATATGTTTGAGATTTGGCGTGGAACTCCCATTCTAAAGCATCGCGTCGATAGCGGAACATTAGCTATACTCGAGCAATTCATATAAAAACAACATACGTAGTTTTGCCGGCGCTCGGAACAGTTACAAGTTTCCGGCGTAGGTTAACAGGTCAACCGCTTCCCATGGAAGTTGTTGTGCAAAGTTATCATAACATAAAAAATGTTGACAAAGCTGTGAGCTAGATCAGGCTACTGCAGACAGTGCATAGCGTAATCTAAGTCTGCTTTGGTCACGTCGAACCCTCCTAATGCCATGACCCCAGGTCACTGGTTTATATATATAATGTAATTTTTACATATATATATATATATATATATATATATATATATATATTATATATATATAATATATATATATATATAAAGATTTTATCTCTGCACATCTGAGTCCCAGGCACCTTCTGAGATGTTCATTACTTGTCTTTATTTAATCAAGACCGATTCTATCATCTGACATTTGTATCAACAGTTGCTGCTATAAATTATATGTGACAAATTCCAGTTTATTCTGTGGTTATGGTTATTTATATGGTTGAAAATAGCTGAGTTCTGTTGTCCATACCTGAATGACTGTTATGTTGCATTAATCTCTGGGGAAGTGATTTTCCAGTAAATCCAATGTAAGACTGGTCACAGAACAGGCATGGGATTTCGTATAATCCAGAGTCTGTTTTGTCTTTTGTTGGACGTTAATGAGGGATTTGGCTAAGGCATTTGGGTAGGTAAAAGCAAAAGGGTTAGATTTTCCGAGAGTCTGGGTCACCGTTTTAATCCTGTCCAGGTGTGGAATTTCTATTTTATTTTTGGGTGTCTCTCTGGTCTTGTCTTGAAGGGGACAGTAGAAAATTACGTTTGCTTTATGAATCGCTTTCTCAATTATATGGTCAGGAAACCTCAAAAGACGAAAGCACCAGGGACTCAGGTGTCGTAGATAAAATCTTCATTCAGCCAACACTTAGGAGGATTAATTAAAGAGGAATTATCAACAGGAGTGACCTAAATTGGCTTAACTTTGGATGGATTCTTGTTATAAATACCGCCTTTTCTGTAACTCTTCTCATTCCTTACTTGCCTGAAGAGAGACAGCTGTCTCTGAAATATAGCACTTTCTTTCTATATTTTGGTGTTTTTATGGGCTCCTTTTATTAAATGGAATTCTGTTGTAACAACATTTTTACCAGTCATATATGTATATATATGTATGTATATACAGGCAGTCCCCGGGTTACGACGGGTTCGGGTTGCGACATTCCGAGGTTAAGGCGCTTCTTAATTATATTCATCAGACATTATTTCCAGGGTTACGACACATGTTCCAGGGTTACGATGCCTACAACGCTCATCTGGCAGATGAAATATGACACCAAAAATGCAAAATAATCAATATTTGAAGGTTTTTTTTGATGAAAAATGCAATAAGAATGCAGTTTACATAGTTTTCAATGCACCCAAAGCATTAAAAGTAAGGTTTTCTTAGGATTTTTTACGATGTTCCGGCTTACGACGCGTCTCAAGAATGGAACCCCTGTCGTAACCCGGGGACTGCCTGTACATATATTTATATGTATATATATGAATGATTAAAATACAAGGAGAATTGTACCAGGGTGGTAATGAATTGCATCTTTGCTTGAACTTCTGAGTTTCCAATTGCATGGCATCCTCAAGGAGACTGTTTCACAGGAATAAGGAACCTCTGGAACTGAGAAGGTGAACACCAAGGCATACTATTACTTACTGCATATTGGTGCTGCAGCAGACCCAATCTGGTTGCTCTTGGCAGGAAAAGGGGATCAGGGATCAATCATGAATGTAAAAGTAGTTCTGTAAAAATAGAACTAATGAAAAATGGACAAATGAAACCATTTTTCAATGGTACGAGACATAACTGCTATTATCAGGAAACAGAAACCTACCACCATGAACCACTCTACCTGATAGATATAGTACATAAATCCCTGGCATAAGCATCCACACAGGAAAACAGTATATAAAGGACCTAAAACAGGTTGCATTGATTTTATCATTGTTGTAAATGCATTGATTTTATCATTGTTATAAATGTACGTATGATGCATTTTGTACAATACCTCTGTTATAAATATATGAGGCATTTTACACAATACCTCACACTATCTTGCGGCATTTGCCAACACTTTCGTTACATATTTCTCAAAAGTAAGATATGAGTCAAAAGTTATAACAAGAATAGCTAAAGCTTCAGACTTACTCAGCAGAGTCCCATCCACCTGAAAGGGAGGATGGGGTGGAATATCTGTATGAGACCTGCTAATCAACAGTGTTTTTGTTTTAGTACTGCATTTCAGCCTCATACCCCAATGACTACACCATATACTAATCTGGTCCATGGCACAATTAAGGGCAGCTTCATTTCTTATGAGTGGAGACTTTACTATACCCACAAGTATTGTAAACCATACCACTTCTATACACTAAAAATAAGTGGACCAAGAACACTACCCTCTGGAACTCCAGATACAATAGGATAACATCACTATGGTCCCTAAGTATGTAACTGCAGCGTCAAACACATCATGGTCACTTGCCAGATAATAACACATAAATTGCCAAGTGCACTTTGCCCTCCCAAAAATATCTTTCGGAGATCAAGTTGACTTCAAGACGGTAGATGGCTGAGGGAGACGTGGTAAAGACACAGACCTCCGTCCCAAGACATCCTTGGTTCCTCAGCAGAGGTGAAGACCTAATGATGCAGGGCAGTTCAAAGGGTGGGCTACAGACAGATTAAGGCTCATACACCTTCTTTCCCAGGGGGAACCTGTAAAAGGTCAATCACTATGGAAGAAACTTCAATTTTTACCCAAATTAAGTTCAGTTAAATCCATACCTGAATATAATTGTAATATAATTTCTTCTCCAAGTTCACCTATTCTTTTCTCCTGAGCCACATAGGGAGTATTAGAAAATATAGCAGAAGTGAGAGGATTTATAGGGAAAGGGAGGAGTGGGAGGAGGAGCAACACCAAAAGAAGTATGAGTAGATGAATTAGAATTATGGCCAGACCTGACTAATTCCTTACATAGTCTGTTGGCTTCTCGCATCTTCTGATATTTAACAAAACTTCATTTCTCACCGCACCACTCCTTGCAATTCTCACAACAAAAAGAAAAATCACATTCTTTCATTCTCCCTACAGGTAATAAACACCATATGACTATCATGCCCAACTGAATACATCTGGTTTTACATAGGACTAGTTCTTAGGAAACCTACCACGCCTGTCCCTGCATGCTGTTGATAAAAAGAATAAAATAAAATAAAAGGAAAAACACAATACTTACTCTTGGAGGAAAACAGCCAATACAGCCAAAAAATCACACAGCATGGACCACACATTCTTGTCAGAAGATTTCAGACAGGCATGTAAACATATCATAGCAATCAGGTGGAAAACGTGATTATAGAGTCCAACCAGGTCACCAAAGCATTGTTTTGTTTACGTATTTTGAATGCCTAGTGCACCTAAAGGCATGAAGATGTAAGCTACCTTTAGTAGCAGGTAAGATTCATTCTAATTAATCATACCTGCACTGTGCTAGGATGACATGTTTTCAGACTCTCAATAAATAGTTGGAATTCGACTTAGGCAGGGGTTTGGTTCCAAGGCCCCCTGTATAATTACCTATAAAAAAACATATATTTAAATCCGCATGTAAAATGGCACTCTTGATTTACTGGATATTCACATACATATACGTAATCTACACACATCTTGGATACAGTATGCACTATAAATCTTCTGAGCTTTCCTATAAGAATCATGACAAATTTAGTCTCATCTGATGACTGTCAAAGACCTTTCTCCATGCATTTAATTTTATATACATACTTGGCTTGGCCACTTGAATTGGCTTAATGACTGAACATGTGTCTGGTTTCCTATATGAAAAAATATAAAACCTCAATTTTTCTTCCTGGCACACTTTTGAGAAGGAATGCTTGTAGGGGCAGTGAAAAGTGCACCACACACACACACATATGAGGGGACTTATATAAGCCCCATATATGTGCTTGTGATTCCTACAAATTCTCTAACATATTTCTGTGCTGTTGTCCATGATTCCAACCTCCCTTTTACTCAAGTTTGCACACTTTTTGTAAAAATCAAGAAAAAGAATGCTCACTACAGCATCAGGAAGGATTACATTGAGAGGTCACTGTAAAATAGACATTTTTCCCTTTGGAGGTTATAAAAAACAGAACTACTTCACTCTCCATTTATTTTTCTTATATCTCTTCATACTTGTCCTTACAAAGAAACTTTATGATACAGTAGTATGTACGTAAATAAATTTACACTTTAGAAGACAAATAGAGTTCCTCTTCATACCATAATCCTTCAGTAATTTCTATTAAGATTATCCTTTGTAATACAGCTTACAATAAGTTACTCATCTCATTTAAAACATTTGCTGTTTCATACAAAATATAATGGTCATTACATTTCTAGTAACCAATGCATAAATCCAAATCCCTACTATGTCATTATGATAAAATAATCTGTTCAACTAAAAATAAAATGATTGGACTTAAAACCAAAAATAAAACTCTAAAGACTAAAGAAAGACAATTCCTAAACAAAAATGGGTTACAAACAACTTGTGTATCAAAATTCTATGAGGAATAATTTCCATAGCACTGCAATTATTAAAATTGAAATTAATATTTTTGGTCTATTGTAATTGCACCACCACAAATGTATAATAGTCTCATATTATATACTGTGGTCCCCCCGTATTCGCGGGGGATGCGTACCATATCCCCCCGCGAATAGTTAGAATCCGCGAATGTTTGGAACCCCTATAAAAACGCTAAAAACAGCCTATTTTGTTAGTTAAAACTTAAGAAAAACCACTAAAAATTTTCATACTTGGTTTTTTTAATAGTTTTATCACAAAAAGTGCATTTTATGATGAAATTGATAACAAAAACCAGGAATTTGTGGATATTTCTCATAGAAAAATACCGCGAATGCGCGAATTTTCTGCGAATAATGCAGGGAAACGTTCCCGAGAGAAATCTGCGAATGTGTGAGTCCGCGAATCCGGAGAACGCGAATACGGGGGGTCCACTGTACTACTGGTAATTGAAATTGCAAGGAGTTGGAGTAAATTTTGACTGGTTAAGTGTTTATTATAATTTCATGGTCAACCTTGTCATTAGTTCGCATAGAAAATGCAATTCTCTAGTTAATGTTACATTGCATTCACAAATATTTTTTAAAACTTTGTTATGTAATATTTAAGACGAAAGTTTTGGTTCCAAGATCATAAAATAACTCACTACACAGGCTGCAAGAAGTAATACACTAATTACCTATCTTCATATGCATATGTCTGTATACTACTAGTTTGGCTAACTAGAGAAAAATAAACCTAATTAGCTGCTTATTTCAATTGGAAGCCCATTACATATCTAATTTTTTTAAATATTCTAATTTCAATGCTTCACTGTGTAAAGTAAGCTTTTGAGTAAACCAGAACTACCTTACTTTCTTCTAATGAGGTCAGAACCTGGATTCCAAAAGTGATTGCCCAATAGCTACTTAGTGGAAGCGCATATACTCCAGCATAGAATTGGTGAAAATCCTCAACTTCTTTTCTCCAAATATTCAATAATTACTCTATAAATTCTTACAATCCTTGGAAAACAATTGTAAGAATGATGTAAGTCACTGAATGCCCACAAAATATTTTGCTCAAGTTCATAAACATACTGTTGTGAGTAGTTTCAGTTTATCATTACTATAAAAAAGGAAAACCAAATCTATGTTTTGAGCATCAATCTGATCCATACATTATGCTAAAAAAATGAGTAATTACCATAATCGAAATGCATGTTTTAAGAAATATGAATTTTATCTCACATGCTATGGGTTACTATATGATTGTTTTACATACATAACATAGTTATGTCTGTAATATGTACAAGTATACATGCATATTTTTCTGTGAAGCAACTGTCTGGTATTGTTTTTTCAATCACATAACTGATTCTGGAAACAACAAAATCTATTGATATTCCAGCTAAAAATCATGAGAGAAACACATTATCTTTTCTGACAACCATCACAAATTCTGCTGTCTTACATCACATCAAAAGCTGCAAATTCCACTACCAAAGTCTTATGACAATACAGGCAGTCCCCGGGTTACGACAGGGGTTCTGTTCTTGAGACGCGTTGTAACCTGAAAATTGTCGTAAGCCGAAACATCATCAAAAAAAGAAAACCTTACTTTTAAAGCCTTGGGTGCATTGAAAACTATGTAAACTGCATTCTTATTGCATTTTTCATAAAAAATATGAATTATTTTGCATTTTTGGTGTTATATTTCTTCTGCGAGATCAGCATTGTAGGCGTCGTAACCCTGGAAATAATTTCTGATAAATATAATTGTAAAGCTCCTTAACCTTGGAACGTCATAAGACGAACCCATCGTAACCCGGGGACTGCCTGTAATAGTATTGGAAGCCACTGAAACTAGTAAATCTCTCAATAACATGTCTTTATAGCTAATAAAGTTCTGAAGTTACCATGCCCTATTAAAAAGTATGCAGGTTATGATCTGGTAAGAAACGGCCTACTGGACAATCACAAAAAAATATGTAAATGCAACATTACATGGTAGTATAAATGTACAAACAAGATTCTTAATATCCCATTTTCAAACCAAATTTGAGATTTTCCAAAAAAAGTACTTTTCAAACCTGGGAAAACAACACAGACTGCCTTATAACTGTGTACCCAAGAGACATTCCACAAAATGTAAGTTTTGTAAAAATAAAAAAATCACCCAAATACCTGTCAAAGGTGGACAATGTTACAATACATTACTTCACGATCATATGCTATATGTAAAGTTTTACTGAATTAATTCTATACGTAATTGTATAAAATGAAAATCTGAGGTTTTCCAATAAAAAATTTGTCAAAAATTAACTACCATACTAAATGTTTACCAAAGACTACAGTAACTGCAATTTGCCAGTAACTGATAAACAGCACTAAGTCCAATTATAGGCACAAGTATCATCCCACAAGTTACAGAGTAAAAGTGTGATGGACCGCTGGACAGACATGAGAGGTAGATCTTGCTTTTGGCTTTATCAAACCTGCTTGCTTTGTGGGGGAGTAAAAATAAAAATATCATAAAAAAGGGAAAATAACTGCTGAAATTATGTTTATCCTAATGCAGAATACCAAAGGCTGAAGGATCACAAACTTTCATCCTTGTACATAGTGACAAGATGGATCTTAGATGCACAAGAAAATTACTGCCACGCAACCAGTATGAAGCCTACTTATGACCTAGTAGTACAGTGCATGCTCATAATTGGTTGTAAAATGGAAACAGTATCTTTTAGTAAGAACAGATTTTTAATGTGCAGTTCTTTCTACTGAAATATACTTCATAATTAACTACTGCAAACTTGGTTGAAACACATGAATGTTAAAACCTTGTCAGATACAAGCATCACGTGCATACTTCCAATAACAGTATAGTACTAAACCTTATAATCAGCAAAAGATTAATATGAATTGGAGTACTACAATGATAAAATTTAAGTGTTGGTTGTGGATTGCTTTGCCATGGTTGAAACCTTAGAATACACTATCACTATCTGCTAATGTTTCCCTGCTGTGATTATTGTAAAAAATTCTAAGGATGAAAAAAGTTTCAAGAACAATTTATGAAGTAATGCACAAGCAGCCCTCAGTTAACAGCGGCATCGGTTAACGGCTATCTGGTTTTATGGCGGTTGTCTAGCGATGCTGTCAACTGGATTTTCGGTGCTGATCTCTGGTTAGCAGCGCTGATATCCGATTAGCAGCCCCAATATCTAGTTAACAGCAGCGCCAATCTCTAGTTAATGGCACCGACATTCGGTTAGCAGCGCCGTTAAGCAGGTTTTTAGTGCTGTTATCGCTAATTTTCGGTTAACAGCGATTTTCAGTTAGCAGCAGCATCGACTGGGAACGGAATCCGCACTGGTAACTGAGGGCTGCCTGTACATACTTTTGTGCACTTGAAAAGTAGTCCACTGACAGCCTTAATTCACATGTATCCACACAAAAAGAATACTAAAGCATCTCACAAATTTAACAAAAAAATGAACAAAATCATAAAAAATGAGCAAAATCATACAACACTGCAGTGAGGCACAACTGACTTGAGACAGGGGAAGAGAGCATTTACACTGTTGAGGAGAGAAGAACAGACAGTAAGAACATAACTGTATGTATACAAAAGCAGTAACTATTCACAATAAAAAAAGTAAAGGAGGGAATTTCACAATGAGTTTAACATAAATGATACAACATACAAAAACTATCAATGCAATAGAGGCAGTCCCCCAATTAACGATGGGGGTTTTTCCGTCCTGGCTTGACCCGCCCGACGAAACCGAAAATCACAGTTAACTAGAACACTGGAATAATTATGGTAATAAATGGCGTTTACAATGCTGTAAGCATCGATAAACCACTTACCAACACCAATAAACCGCTTACCGGTACCAAAATTTGCTTACTGACACTGATAAGCCGCCTACCGATGCCGAAAAACCGCTTACCAGCAGTGAAAATTGCTTACTGGTGCTGAAAATCTGGTAAATAAAATCATTAGCCATGCATCATAAAACTGAAATGCCAATAAGCAGGGACTGCCTGTACAGTAACAGTAAAAAATTGAAAGAGTCTTACTTGATTGTGCTGAGTGAGACAGTAGAGAGGAGAGGAGGGATGGTGGTAGGTTATTGGGTGGGAGACAGGGTTCCTCTTCCCACTGATTTCCTAGCTAGGGCCGGGCTCAGATGATTTTTCTCTTTCACTACATTTTGCCCATTTCTTTCACTTACATGCAGCAGGTTCCATCTGTGCCAGTTCTCTTACCAGCATTTGTTGTGACAAAAACCCATTACTACTGTAATGTATAGTGTATGGTGGTTCCTCAACATACAATTGATTCCTAATTCATACTTTGTTACATAAAGTAAAATGAAGTTTTTATTGTAAAACTAATATTGTAATACCTACCTGAACACCTGAACTAGCCCTGGTCACTTACCAGCCCGAACCATCATTTATTAAAATTTACCAAATCTTTGGTTAAAATAAACGATCAGTGTTGCCAATCTCCTGGCAAACACCCTCGTTACTAGTTACCAGCCCACCGCTAGTAGCCCTGCCTCACGGGCCGGTCACACCTCCTCCCTCTCACGTCAATCATAACTCAATAAACTCTGTGATGAGAGGGGAGGAGGGTGGGAATCATTCAGGTGTTCAGGTAGGTATTACAATATTAGTTTTACAATAAAAACTTCATATTGCAATACACCCCCTGAACACCTGAACTAGCCCGATTAACACATTAATTTGGAGGTGGGGAATCAAATCTGCCCGGCCCTCCACTGTACTAGTTGTCAGTCAATATAATTGAGTACGCGAGTCAGTCTCAAGTTCATTTGTCACATCGTCCAAGCTAATCTCCCATGTGTGCCTTCTAGGCCTGCCATATGTGGAGGGAAAAACTCCCTGCACCTCTACCCTAAGGTCAAAACTCATTGAGTGCGGAAGGGATACAAACCTGTTTTCCTCTCAGCTGGCTATGTGCCTCACCTGAGTAGAGGAAAACTGAAGACCTCCCATGTGGCTCTCGGCCTCTCATGTATGGAGGGAATCTGAAGACCTCCCATGTGGCTCTCGGCCTCTCAATGTATGGAGGGAATCTGAAGACCTCCCATGTGGCTCTCGGCCTCTCATGTATGGAGGGAAACTGAAGACCTCCCATGTGGCCTTAGGCCTCTCATGTACGGAGGAGACACGGTGTCGTCGATCGTAGTGATGTCCTCTCTTGTAGTGTTGTACCTGCCTGTCTGTACTCTGCCTGGTTGGCACTTGGAAGAATACCCTCAGATAGACCCAGACATGTTCTTTCCTATCTTTCCTAATACTTAAATCCTCTTGTGATATATCATATCATGAATACCTTATACATATTCCGAATATTCGCTCCCTACTCTAATACTAACTCAGACAGCAAGATTGTTGGGTTTAAAAATAGAATTTAGGCCAAAGGCCGAGTATTGGGACCTATGAGGTCAGTCAGCGCTGAAGGGAAATTGAGAAAGTTTGCAAAGGTGTGAAAGGAAGAAAAACCTCTGTTGCACAATGAGTCCAGTGTTAGGAGAGCGTGGAAATAGGATGAGAGAATATGGAGAGAATATGAAATCATGAAAAGTCCAAAAGTTAGAGAGAGGAGAGAGAGAGAGAACAAAACAATCGTCTAGGATAAAGAGAGAATATAAAATCAGGGAAAAGAGAGAGAGAGAGAGATAAATCAGGGAAAAGAGAGAGAGAGAGAGAGAGAGAGAGAGAGAGAGAGAGAAGAGAGAGAGAGAAGAGAGGCGGAGAGAGAGAGAGAGAGAGGAGAGAAGAGAGACGAGAGAGAGATAGAGAGAGAGAGAGAGAGAGAGAGAGAGAGAGAGAGAGAGAGAGTAGAGAGGAGATTACGATCGTCTAATATCTCCACCTCCGCAAATTGCAGCAAGTTAAAAGAGTATTATCTTAACGATAATACTCTTATAACTCCGTACAGCTATGAACAACCGAACGAGAACTTGTTGCTAATGCGATCGACTCCTATAACAACATCACTATTGTATTGATCAGCGTGTGACAGTAATCGAATCCGATAGCAACATCCGTTATTGTATTCATCCGCGTGGGACGGTAATTACTGTATTCATGTTATAAATGCAGCTGAAGCTACTAAGGCAAAATTACGTTCATCAGCAACCTGGACAGAAGTCCCGAGCTTTATGTATGAATTCCAACGCAGCCGTGGTAAAAGAACTAATAGCATGAAAGAGCTCATTACTGTTGTTTTCACACAGACAAAGGATTAATAACGTATATAAAGTGTAAGGTTCGTAATACCTATGAAAACGAGTGAAAAAACGAACGGAATCCTAAATTTAACGCCATCTAACCCGAGGGAAAAACTAGCTTCCGATGAGACGTATCAGTCAAATTTTGGGGTCTTAAATTACATCGTAAGACGAACCGTATGACTTCGTTACATAAGTTAAGTATCCAGATATTCATTAATATGCTAACTAAGGACAAAAACATTAGCCGAGACCAAGTGATATGGTGAATCTGAAGCCAAGGAGAAAAAAAAAATAGACTAGCCGGCATCCTTGTCTGTCTAAACCACACCTCCTTACAATAGTGCTGTTTGACGACAAGCTAGTGTAATTGTAATTTAATTGAAAAGTAATAAAATAATATTTAAAGGTAATTAAATTAACTATTAGGCCTAATATTAAATTTCAGTTGTCATTGTAATTTGATAATACGACTGGTAATAATTTGTAACTGTAATTGACATAAGCTCAATGTAAATACTGACGGCATAGTCTGTTAAACGTATGAAGACGTCATACATACAAATTCCTTATATCTGACATCTGATTATGTCCCGCCCCAAGATAGATACCTCATTGACTATATTAAATGTCAACATAGTTGAAGACACGTCTCCTTTAAGACGTTTGTACAAACTTGGCATAAGTGAGAGTGTTGTTACGTTAGTCATTTTAGTCAATCAGGAGAGAATGAGATGGACACGGCGACGCAAACCCGTATTCGTCATCCGCTGATTCCAGCGTGAATGACTGCCAAGTTTAGTGTTTATACTACGCCAATATGATTGATACACAATACAATTATAGTCGGACAGTAATCCGATCTTTCATTTCTGTTCGATTACATTCATATTAATTATCCTCAGATCGGATTCTCGTTCGTTTTCCAATTACACCTGTATTGAATTATCCGAAGTCAAGAATGCCTTAAGCCTACAGCGTTAGCCAAATAAAAATAACTACCGATATGGTTGTACAGCGAATACTTTAGGTTAGGCTAGGCTACTGAATATGCATACGATATATCATCGTGAAACACTAGGCTAACCGTAGTTAATTTTATTCGATTTCTCTTCATACTGAATATCGTAAGTCAATATGCATTGAACGGAGAATTAGTTGATATTAACAATTATCGTATCGTATACGTAGAGGAAAGTAACCTTAAAGACGAAGGAGCATATCTGAAAGACCAAACCCTGGCCTAAAACAAGCTTCTGATGCAAGGAACTCGAAGGCAGGAAAAAGCCTAAAGATGCTCTAAGGACACTGTGCCTCTAAAAACTACTACTTTTAATAGAAAACCGACCCGAAGAAGCCTGCACTTCTCTTCCTAACTTAACACTATGTAGCCTATTATCCCTACTCGTCTATATCTGACCTAAGTTTTTATATCATCCTGAGAACTTACACATCGAGGGAAGGGGAATCTGCTGCCAACACGCCTGCTCCGCGCCAGGGGGACGGCGGATCCTGCCCGTGGGCTTGCGGATCCCCATAACCCCCAGCACCGGTTTAGGGCTGATTCTGGAACAGGCAGGGGAGCTGGAAAAGAACGATTAGTAATTTCAGTATCCCTATTTGGCTCGATCTATCCTCACATAATCTTGACCTAAAATCGGTAAACCAGAGATGTCATCGAGGGAAGGGGAATCTGCTGCCAACACTGCCTGCTCCGCGCCAGGGGGGGGGACGGCGATCCTGCCCGTGGGCTTGCGGATCCCCATAACCCCCAGCACCGTTTAGGGCTGATTCTGGAACAGGCAGGGGAGCTGGAACAGAACGATTAGTAATTTCAGTATCCCTATTGCTCGATCTATCCTCACATAATCTTGACATAAAATCGGTAACAGATGTCATACTCGATGTCAGCGTACTCTCAAGTCTCTTAAAGAACAGTGTCTCTAAGTCTTTATCTTGATCTACGTTAGTCTTTTCCTGCCTACAGTTACTTCTTAATACGAGACCTTTCCTATGTTTGAGATACCATAACATCTGGTCCAAAGACCACTCCTGACATTCCAAACATCTGGTCTTTACATTACATTGAACAGGCCTACAATTTACGCATAAGGAATGACTATCGTGTCATAGGGTACTCATCCTTTTCTTGCATTGTTGGCAAAGACGATACGTTGTTGAACTCCCGCTCGTCGTTTTCTGTGATGTCGTGGCCGAGGATGCAGTAGTCGTTGTCGTAGCCTGTGTTGTTTCTTCCTTTGCAGAATCAATGTCTAATGACAAGGTATTAAGAGCAATCCAACCGTAATCCAAAGGGATGCGTAATTCGTCACCAAATTCAATCAAATCAAAGGTGCAAATGAAGGCCGGGCAAGACCAAAAAGGAGTTCGCTGTGGATACATCTGTACTCCACCGCGAACGATAAGTGATTGATTGACGTGAGGAGGGCAGGTGTGACGGCCCGTGAGGCAGGGCTACTAGCGGTGGGCTGGTAAACTAGGTAACGAGGGTGTTTGCCAGGAGATTGGCAACACTGATCGTTTATTTTAACCAAAGATTTGGTAAATTTTTAATAAATGATGGTTCGGGCTGGTAAGTGACCAGGGCTAGCTTTCAGGTGTTCAGGGGGTGTATTGCAATATTTTTGTTTAAATTTTGTTTCCGTGCACAAGCTAAAGATTCTATTTACGAGCTGTTTGGTGGAAGATGGAGTGTGGCCAGCCGGGATTGAGGGAGGAGAGACGGGATCCCCTTTAGGAAACTGAAATGGTTGCAGTAGGCAAAGGTTGATAACAAAATCAGTTTTATTTGGATTTTGCAAGGATAATCAAAGTAATATATAGTGTGTGTGTCTGATAGTGTGTCTGTGTGCATGTATATCATGTTTATTAGAGAGAGAGAGAGAGAGAGAGAGAGAGAGAGAGAGAGAGAGAGAGAGAGAGAGAGAGAGAGGAGAAATTAGCATCAGGGCAGATATGAAAACAATCTTTTGCACATTGTGATTGTCTGTATTTTAACACAAAAACATTATTTTCACTGACAACAAGGCTGAATGATGTGAAAAATCAATGAGACTGGAGAAATATCCTTGGGAGGAGACAACGACTCCCAAAGAAGGAACTTCCTGGTGGCATAGGAAAGGTATCTCTTACAGATTAACCAAGAGGGTGGAATAGTGAAGGAGGCCTTACCTTGCTCTCTCTTCCAAGAGAGCCAATCTCCAACCTCTTTGAGAGCTTTTCTTGAAGAGGAGGAAAGAACCATCTTGGGGACCGGGTCACTGACATCTGGTTGGCTCCTCATTAGGATGTTCATGGCAGGAGAGACCGATGCAGCTAGAGCATAAAAGGATGGAAAGTTCACCAGGAATACCAGAGAAGCATTGTACATGCCGAAGGAGGGGCAGGCTCTTGGTCTAACCCCTCTTCATTGGAGGAGACCGGAGACAGGGACAAATCATTAGCCAGTTTGGCTAAAGCAGGAGCTTTCTAAAGCAAGCCAATAATATCCGCAAGCTGCCATTTGATGGGTGCTAAGGATGGATTGTCTTTGAACTACAGTGGGTGCAAGATGTCCACTGGCTGGAAACTGAAAGCTGAATAGTTTGGCACTGGGATGCTCAGGAGTGGGCGCCGAACGCTCGGGAGCTGGTAAAGGATGCTTGAAAATTAGTGCCAGGCACTTGTGAGTAGACTGGTGCCTGAAAGATGATGGGTGTCTGAGAGTTGTTGTTTGTTTGTATGGTATTTTTACGTTGCATGGAACCAGTGGTTATTCAGCAACGGGACCAACGGCTTTACGTGACTTCCGAACCACGTCGAGAGTGAATTTCTATCACAGAAATACACATCTCTCACTCCTCAATGGAATGGACGAGAATCGAAACCGCGACCACTGAGGTGAGAAGCAAACACCAAACCAACCACGCCACTGAGGCGGTGTTCTGAGAGTTGTTGGGCACTTAGAAGCCAAATACTGGTGTTCAACAGCAGAACGCCCAGGAGAAAAATAAGTATTCTGTACTGCCCATTTGCGCTGCAGGAAGGTTAACGACTGTGATTCAGCTCCTTAAACCAGTTACTGGGCAGCAGAGAAAAGCAGCCAAGAAAAGCAACCAGCATCTCTGCATGCCTCTTCAGTAGCTGAGAACGATCTAGGTAGCACCATCCAGCCTCTTGTCAAGGCTGGAATCCTCAGAATCAGACAACTGGTGCATATCCACAGAAATGCCTTTCCAGTCTGTTGAAGCCTGGGTGCGTGTAACAGGCTTGACTGAGGGGACGCGACTACCTGTGGGCAAACCCCACCGGCCTCCTTTGAACTTCTGGCATGTTTTCTCCCAGGTTTGGGGGAGCAGGATAGAGGCCTCTGTCTAGGGGAACCGGTAGAACGAGCAGCCACCGCCTCCACTTTGCACGATATTGTCACTAAGCAATTTGTCTTGATACACTTTGGCCATAAGGACCTGAAGAGACACAACTAACTCTGCCACTGCGTCCTTACCAGGTTAATTTTTTTTTTTTATTGAACCAGGACTCAAGATTGGCAATTGGATCAGGGTTGGAAGCATGGGAGCCAGGCATGGGAGTAAGTGGGGCAATGTAGGAGGGCTCATGATAGGAGAAAATTTGGGAACAGGGGATGAAGGAACAGCAAGACTATATAGCAGTCCTATAAGATTACGAGTAGACTCTAGGCTAAGTAAAGCCCTACTTTTGGGTCTAGAGGCTGCCTTTCTCTTTCTCTCCCTTTCAAGTTTATCAAGGTGGGATTTTAAACCTTCTCCTTATTACAAACTTCCCCGCTACATTTAAAAGAAATAGTATAAGCCTTGTCTTACACCATTTGCTACGGTAACAATTACTGGGAGAGCTAAAGTCAGCCATATCTAGGCAAAAACGCTAAATAACAAACCTGAACTAAAAGCTAACAAGCTTGAAGGCTATGCAAAAGTGAGAATACTTCACTGAATTCCTGGAAAGAATCAACCAAAATTCAATAAAAAAGGGGGCTGCATACACCTGATGTTTAGCTGGGAGCCGGCAGAAATGAATTGAGTTTTTCTGTTTTGTTGTTCCTATTGTTCCCAAGAATTGTGGGGCTAGTTACCTATACAAAAAAATAGAAGCGCTGCCACGATTTTAAAAATTAGGCTGCCGTACAAGTTGAAACTATAGCTATGTAATTATGTACTTGGTAAGTTACTATAGAGTACAGTACATACATCATAAATAAATGCTAAGACAAGCATATTTGGAATGCCCAGCTAACATCCATTCTGATTCATGAGTGATGTTTGGAAATCTAACCCAGCTGAGTTATTAATAAAAAGCCTTGATGTTTTAGAATAAATAGTGTGCATATACAGTATGAACACAATGCATCTATTGCAGTATACTATCAAATAGTCACATGTTGAAATACATGTTCTTAAAACTGAAAAATAACTAAAAGTAGTATAAAGGTTTTATCCAATCACCGTTCATGGGCTCAACTGCAAATACAAAAGTCCAAGGCATTAATCAGACTTATTCATGATCTTGGAAGTTAATACTTTTTAAATAAAAATGGATGAGAATGACTTACTTGGTGAAGAGCACCAAAATATGGTCCTCGCACTAAAGACCAAGCTAATGAGAAGAGAAGAAAAGTAACTTTCAGACATGACACATTCTTAAGCCTTCGTTTTCAACTAATGCCATCATACATGTATAGACTATCTGCTAGAAGAAAGCAATACTAAAGAGACAGACATATATGGTAATGTAAAAAATAAAAAAAAATTCAAATGGAACTTATATCCTCTGTGCATTTTCTTTATTTTTAGTCTATGCTTCTTATTCTTAAGACATTAATTCCCATCACAGAAAGAAAATTTTATGGTACTATTTTCTGCAACTTTATTAATTCAGTTTTTGGTAAAAACTTTACCACAGATTAGGCTTTTTTAATTTTATTTGATTGAAAAAATATTTTTTCAAAAGAGCCCAATAAATTCAATGAGCATTCCTTTTGCTTTTTTCCATTCCAACAGATGGAAACTAAACTTGAGAAGACAAAACTCTTATAATTTGAGATAACTGTATGTACATACTTCAAGGGTACAAAAACAAATGTGTTAAAGCAAGACGACCCATTATTGAAATATAAAAATAATCTTTATTTGTTCAACTGTTTTATACAGGGCATCAGTATAATAAAAAATGATTAAATTTGAGTGGAATAAAAATATTCATAAATATAAAAAATACACATTTACATAATCATTAACCACAATGAAAGCTAAGGCTTTGTATCCTACTACAGAAAAAGAACTTTGTATAACTTTCTACAGGTTGCAAATTGGCACATGTGACCACATGAAGAATTACATAGTTTTCACACCAGATTACTCAAGAAATAACCTACAGCACCTGGGACAAAGAGAAAACTATGTATCACTTTAACATGTTGTAATATGATATTGTTAGTATACAATAAAGTTTTGTACATACTTACCTGGCAGATATATACTTAGCTTAGGTCTCTGACGTCACGACAGAAAATTCAAAACTCGCGGCACACGCTACATGTAGGTCAGGGTGATTCTACCGTTACCCCGCGCCTGGGGGTGGCGGATGTGTAGAAACCTAGTCCCCCTTTTCTTGTCAGATTATTTTCTTCCACCTGTCTCCTGAGAGGCTGGGCGGGCCCATCAATCGTATATATCTGCCAGTAAGTATGTACAAAACTTTATTGTATACTACAATATCATTTTTGTACATGAACTTCCCTGCCAGATATATACTTAGCTGATTGACACCCTTGGTGGAGGGGAAGAGACACATACTCACCTAGAAAGTGGGGACAACACATGTTAAAGGAATAAAAAATATAAACCTCTGGTTCTTACCTGATTTAGGCAGAAGACTTCATAGTTACTGTCTATTAGTCTGCGTGCCTAAAGAGTCTCAGCGAGGGCGTGACCTATGGCTGAAGAACTCTTTGGGTCTACCAATGGGAACTGAGTCCACTTACTTGGCAGAATCCAAGCAGGGTCTGGTCAATGGGGATCAACCCGCTTACATGCCAGAGCCTATCACTACCAATTGCAAGGAGCCTCAAGCACAACCGATCACCTAACCAAAAACTAATATTATATATACGAAAGAGGAGCTGCCTCCTGCAACCTCCTTCGTACAACCAAAAACTCAAAATTAAAACTAACAGGGAAAAAGATTAAAAAGGATGTGTTTCAGCTCCCTGCCCCAGCACTGAATCCGCCGATACGTAAGGGCCTAGCCCAAACACTTTTCATACGTAATCGATACATCTTTTAGGTAGTGATTGGAGAAGACTGATTCACACCTCCAAAAAGTGGCCTTCATGAGGTTTTGCAATGACATATTCTTCTTGAAAGCCAAAGACGTCGCGATGGCCCGTACTTCGTGCGCCTTGACTTTCAGAAGACTAAACTGTTGCTGATTGCAAGAAGTGTGGGCTTCTCTAATAACATTCCTGATAAAGAATGAGAGGGCATTTTTAGATAAGGGCCTACTGGGGTCCCTTACAGAGCACCTAGAGATTGCTCTCATTAGCAGCAAGTCTTCTCTTCCTCTGAAGATAAAATTTCAGGCTTCTCACCGGGCAAAGAGATCTCTCCTCTTCTGTCCCAACTAAGGAGGATAAGCTTTTAATTTCGAAGCTCCTGGGCCACGGTGAAGAGGGTTTTCATTTTTGCTAGGAAAGCCGGAAGAAAAGAGCAAACCGCGGAGCCTCCTTGGAAACCTACGTCACCTTCTAGAGCCTGCAGCTCGCTGACCCTCTTCGCTGAAGCTAACGCACAGAGAAAAAGAGTCTTCATCGAAAGGTCTCTGAACGAAGCTGTATGGGGAGGTTCGAACCTTGAGGACCTCAGGAAGAGCAGCACGACATCTAGATTCCAGCTAGGAACTAAGGAGGAGGTTCTTTTAACCGTCTCAAAAGATCTGATTAAATCATGGAGGTCCTTGTCTTCGGATATGTTTAATCCTCTATGACGAAAAACTGAGGAAAGCATGCTCCCTGAGCCCTTGATGGTGGAGACTACTAAACCCTCTTGTTTTTTCCCTCAGGAAGATAAGGAAATCTGCCTATCTGAGTCACAGAGGTACTGGAGGGGAAAGGAAACTTTATGATTCCGGCACCAACGTTCGAAAAACATCCCACTTCGACTGGTAGACTCTAGATGTGGAAGGTCTACGTGCATTGGCAATAGCCCTTGCAGACTTTGCCGAAAAGCCCTTAGCTCTGACGAGACTCTTGATAGTCTGAATCCAGTCAGACTGAGAGCGGGGAGGTTTTTGTGAAACCTGTCGAAGTGGGGCTGTTTGAGCAGATCGACTCTTAGTGGTAGAGATCTTGGAACATCCACCAGCCATTCCAGTACCTCTGTGAACCAGTCGTGGGCGGGCCAGAACGGAGCTATCAAAGTCATCCTTGCTCCCTCTGAAGCTGCGAACTTCCTTAACGTTTCCCCTAGAATCTTGAAAGGCGGGAACGCGTAAAGATCCAGGTTTTTCCAATCCATCAGGAATGCATCTATTGCCACTGCTCTTGGGTCCGCAATAGGGGAGCAGTATAGATCTATCCTCGCATTCCTGGAGGTCCGCAAAGAGATCGAGATGGGGGCCTGCCCCCCGTCCTCCACAGCTCCTGGCATATGTTCCGCGTGCAGAGTCCACTCTGAGGGAAGGACTTGATTCCTTCTGCTTAGCAGATCCGCTCTGACATTTCTTTCTCCCTGTACAACCTTGGTGAGACTTATCTTCCTTTCCTCTGACCACAGGAGGAGCGATCTCGCTGTCTCGTAACAGGGAGAAAGAGTGAGTCCCCCCTGTTTCCGAATGTAAGCCAGGGCTGTGGTGTTGTCCGAGTTGATCTGAACTGATTTTCCCTTTACGAGGGGTTTTTTTTCGAAGGTCTTAAGAGCTAACCAATCGCTGTTAGCTCTTTCTTGTTGATGTGCCAGGACACCTGATCCCCATCCAGGTGCCTGACACTTCTCTCGACCCAGAGCGTAGCTCCCCAACCTATGTCCTGAAGCGTCTGCATATAACACTAGGCTGGGGTTCTGAACCTGCAAGGAAAGGCCTTCCTTGAACAGTAGAGGGTCTAGCCACCAACGTAGATCCTCCTTTATCTCTTGCGAAATCTTGAACGCAAAGTCCAGACCTTGAGATCTTCGATTCCAGTTCCTCGTCAGGAAGAACTGTAGGGGTCTGAAGTGCAACCTTCCTAGAGAAACGAATTGCTCCAGCGAGAGAGTGTCCCCAACAGACTCATCCAATCCCTCGCTTGTGCAATACATCTTTCTCTAGAAAAATTGCTACTTTCTCCGAACCTCGGGTTATCCTCTCTGGGGACGGATACGCCCGAAAAACCTGAGAAGCCATCAGAATCCCCAGATAGATACGCTCTTGACTGGGGATTAGCTGTGACTTCTCGAAATTCACTAGCAAACCCAGAGAAGCTGCTAGATTCAACGTCAATCGTAAGTCCTCCAGACATTTCTCCTTGGATTTGGCCCTGATAAGCCAATCGTCCAAGTAGAGGGAAATCCTCACTCCCTCGAGATGAACCACTGAGCAACGTTCTTCATCAGCCCTGTGAATACTTGGGGGGCCGTGGAAAGGCCGAGCATAGGGCCCTTGAACTGAAAAACGTTCCCTCCCCACATGAATCTGAGAAATTTGCGAGAAGAAGGATGGATCGGCACATGGAAGTAAGCGTCCTGAAGGTCCAGTGACACCATCCAATCCCCGGGACGAAGAGCTGCTAAGACTGATGAAGTCGTCTCCATAGCGAACTTCCTCTTCTTCACAAAGACATTCAGGGCGCTCATGTCCAGAACCGGCCTCCATCCTCCTGAGTTCTTGGGAACTAGGAACAGACGGTTGTAGAAACCCGCGGAAAGAGGGTCCTGAACCATCTCTATTGCCTCTTTCTCTAACATCAGCTCTACTGCTAGAGCGAGGGCTTGATTCATTAGTGGGTCTTTGTATTTGGCCACCAGTTCCCTTGGAGTGGTGGTCAAAGGTGGTCTCGAGATAAAGGGAATGAGGTATCCCCTCTTGATGATAGCGAGGGACCAGTTGTCCGCCCCTTTCGTGCCCAGACATCTGCAAAGTCAGAAAGTCTGGCACCCACAGTTGTCTGGAGGACACCCGAACTACTTCTTGGCCCTAATAGACCGAGAGAAGGTCCTTCCTCTCTAGGTGGTCTCGAACCTCTGGAGGAAGAAGAGCGAGACGAAGGGCCTCCTCGAAAGGGTTCTTGCTACTCTGAGTCTCCTTCTTCGTCTTCTGTTGGAACGAAGGTTTCAGGATTCTAGCAGAGCGAGCCAGCATATCCTGCGTCGCTTTTGCTGACAACGAGCTGGAGATATCATTGATTATCTTCTTCGGGAAGAGTTGCGGAGAAAGTTGTGAATACAACAAGGAAGCTCTCTGTGCGTGAGAAACTGCCTTGGTAAGAAAAGAGCAGAAAACGGCCCTCTCTTTACTACTCCTGCACCAAAAAGTGAAGCAATCTCCCCGGAACTGTCCTCTCACTGCCTTGTCCATACAAGACAGAACTGCGTGAAGGTTCTTCAGGTGAAAGAGTGTCTGCTCTTGAGTCCTCTTAGCCAAGACTCCAAGGGTCCAGTCAAGAAAGTTAAAAACTTCTAAGACTCGGAACATTCCCTTCAGAAGGTGATCCAACTCGCTCATACCCCACGTCGTCTTCGCAGAATTCAGCGCCGAGCGACGTGCGGAAATCAACCAACGAAGAGAAGTCCGAGTCTGCTGAAGAGGAAGAGTAAGACCCAGGGCTCTCCTGACTCGTACCAGAACCCCATCTTACCCGTCAGTTTGGACAGGGGAAAAGAAAAAAAAACGGTCCTTGCCTTTCTCTTCTTTTGATACCAACCAGTCGTCAAAGTTCTTAAGAGCCTTCTTCATCGAAACTGTCGGCTTCATCTTAACGACTGAAGACTTCTTAGCCGTATTTGGTCGTTGAAAATAAGGACGGAGGACGGAGGAGCAACGGCCGAAAGAGACTCCCCAAAATCTTGCAAGAGGAGGTCGGTCAGTCTCTTATATGAATAAAGAAACCGGAAGCATCCTTGGGCAAATCTTCCTCAGAATCCCCAATAAATTCTTCCGAAGAATGACGTTTAGGAAAGTTCTACTGCCCGGAGGAGAGCTAATCCTTGAGAGCGCCTGTTCGGAGAGCGCCTACTAGGCGAGCGCCTACTGGGAGAAAATCCACGAGCGCTTACATGGGGAGCGCCTACAAAGGGAGCGCCTACTAGGAGAACTCCTACCAGGAGAGCGCCTACTTGGAGAGCACCTACCAGGAGAGCGCCTACTTGGAGAGCGCCTACTTGGGGAGCGCCTGCTAGGAGAGCGCCTACTAGGAGAGCGCCTACTAGTGGAAGCTCGCCTGTCGGAAACAAAGTCTATATCCACAGAAGAGCGTCTGGATAAGGGAGAGCGCCTATCAGGTTCTCTGCGCCTGCCAGGCTCTTGGCGCCTGCCATCCTCAATACGCCTGCCAGGCTCTTGGTGCCTATCAGGCTCAAAACCCCTACCAGGCTCTTGACGCCTGCCACGGGGAGAGAAAACATCCACAGAGGATTCCCTGTCAGAAGCGCGGCGCTTACAAGGCTCTGAGCGCCTATCCAATCGGGAGTGATCCAACGGAGAAGAATGCTTCCATTGCCGCCTACAAGGCTCTTGGCGCCTACTAGGCTCCGAGCGTCCGTCAAAAGGAGAGTGGCCACCAGGTGAAGAACTCTTCCTTCGCTCCTGACGAAAATGAAGCTCTTGACGCCTAACTGAAGAGGAGCGGAAATCCTGAGGAGAGAGCCTGTCCGGCTCCTTACGCCTGACATGCTCACAACTCTTGCTGGGGAGAGAGGAGAGCCTACTCGGAGAATGATCCCGAGCTTCAGCCTGCACTTCTGACTTCCTGCTACAAGGCTCAAAAACTTCTCTAGCCAGAGGAGATCTAGCTGAAGGAACGTTCTTAGACTTCTTCACCGGAAGTGAGGCGTCCATCCGACGATGAGAACTCCCGGCAATAGACTCCGCTAAAGCCGCAATCTGCGCCTGCAGACCCGCCAAGATACGCGCAGGAGACCTCTTAACTCTCTACAGGAGACGAAGTCCGAGATCGAACAGGAGAAGCGTAAACAGAAGACGAAATCTTTGGTTCTCTTGCGTTCCACTTCTGGTTCTTCCGCGAAGGATTCGGGGCTTGAGGAAGGGCGCAAGGCGCTTTCCAGGGCCTCTTGAGAGGGCGAGACGACTCCGAGGCGCTCCATCTACGCTTAGGAGAAGGCGACGAAGATGACGAGAAGCACTGGCACAATAAATCCTTCTTGGATCGATCCAAGGCAGCCTGGGAACGAGCAACAGGGTCTGCCGAGGGGACGCCTGACCGGTGGGGGTTCTCCCTAACCTTCCTGCGGCTTTCGACTTTCCTCCTCCACTGGGTCTGGGAGTCTGGAAGAGGTTCTAGGCCTGGAAGCGTTAGTAGCTCCGGTCAGACGCACCCTCCACTGCACTAGGGCACTGCACTGATCACTTGCACTATCATCACTCTTACCTTGACGAGAGCGAGCGAGGCTCTCCTTACTCCTGATCGAGGCTGGTCTCCCGGAAGCAACTTCCGAAAACGAATCTTCGGGTTCAAAGCTGGGCGCAGGGGCTGAAACCGGAGAAGGAACTACTTCTACTACAGGATTCTCAGCGTCAACTTCACTCACCCTCGATCTACTAGAGCTCCTTGAAGAAGCCTTGCGCGCCCTATCCTTCTCTAACTTTCTCACATAAGAAGAAAGAGCCTTCCAACCATCCTCATCCAAATTCTCACACTCTTTGCAAGGGTTAATAAAAAGAGCATTCATTCCCTCTACAAGACGTACATACAGAGTGAGGATCTAATGCAGCTTTAGGAAGCCTAACTTTACATTCCTTCACTGAACAAACCCTAAATAAACTAGGTTTCTTAACTTCAGAATCATCCATGATTATATATTCTAAGAGAAATCCAAAAGAAAAATCCAAAAAACAATCCAAAAGCGTATGCCAAGCCACAAACAAAGGGTACTTCACCACCAAAATCCAAATCGTCGGCAACGAGAAAGAATTTAACTATCGTAAGGACTGAACAACAGGTGTTGTCCAGCCGGCGACAGAAAATAATCTGACAGAAAGGGGGACTGGTTCTTACATCCGCCACCCAGCGGCAGGTAAGGTAGATCACCTGACCTACCTGTAGCGTGTGCCGCGAGTTTTGAATTTTCTGTCGTGACGTCAGAGACCTAAGCTAAGTATATATCTGGCAGGGAAGTTCATGTACAAAAACTAAAGTTATTACTGTACTGTAATAGTATTTTCTTAAAGAAAACTTTAAAAGATTACACATACCACCTAAGGTGTATACCAGTGCTAAAAATTTTTACCATGTTATGTAGTGCATAGTGTTATGTACATACAAATGAATAGAAATCATAATTCTTTGGCTGGAAAAGTTTGGAAAAAAAGCAAATGCATCAGCACAAATGAGTTAAGTACACCCTTTCATATATTAAAACACTGACAGATAATTCTCTAGATAAATGTCTTGAATACTTTTCACATATCTTTCATGGAAATTCCAATATAGTGAATTTAGTTGAAAATTGAGTTGATTATCCAGAACATCTTGCATAGAGATATTTAAAAACTTCCTTAGGAACATTCGTTGATATCAAATACTGTAGCATCTAACTTGAATCCTAATTAGCTTTCCTCCTTTTCAGGCTTCTCTTCCTTTAAGCCTACATCTTCAACATCAATTATTTCTGTTTTAACATGTAATAGTGGAAAATCTTCTGCTGGAACTGGCACTGAATCACCTATGACCTTATCATTTTTCCCTTCTGTGCAATCACTGGGATCCAACACCTCTGTTTTTATTCCTTCTAGTTTCTTTTTCACTTTCCTCACATGAATCGGAGTCATTTTCGACAACGAACACTCTGTGCAAGGGTAAATCACTTTCATATTTGACTCTGAGGATTCATCCATTTTTGATGGTCAGGGGGAAACTGGGCCTGTTATCAAGTGAGGACTTTT
>NC_061099.1:39044680-39046772 GCF_015104395.2 Macrobrachium nipponense | reverse complement strand
AACGTTCAAAGTACACATTAAACCATAAAATTGTTTTATTTTGATGTCCAAAATGCCATGATGATTAAAAGTATAATTTCACCAGAATTTTACAATAGAAATGGTGCTGTGACTTCCTTGTAATGTTTCATTGTATGGCAATCACACTGCTTAAGAAAGAATAAACTAACCTATATTTGCTAAGACATATTTGGTCGAAGGCTGTTGTTCCCTTGGCTGAAGAATCTACTCCCTAATGTCCCCTTAAGTATCTAAAGGGTCTAATTATTCCCATGGTAAAATTGGATAATGACCTAAGTAATGCTTGTCATTAAAGAACCATTTATTTAATGAACGTGGAAGTAAAGTAACGGATAAATGGGGAGAGCTGAGGTGCAAAGTACAGACATAAATGAGAATCCTGACCCAACCCAGTTTGGAAGAAGAACGAGGTTCTACTCATTATGTAACGTAGAATGAACGAGATCCATTGCGCGGGCACTTTGTTCTTTTGTTCTAACTGAAGTCATATACTTTGATCAGGTACGCTGATGTAACCCAATTTCCCAAAAGCATCCTCTACTAATGGAAGACTCTCGGCTCTGAAGGCGTTATGTAATGACGTCAAGAGGTCGCATGCCTCTTTTATATGAAGTAAAAGTTAACGTTTCGTAACGCATAGTCCGGTTATACACGTTCAGACTATAATGGACGCATTTCAGAATGTGTTTCTCAAGGAAGTATGTTGGACGCGCACACATATGATGCTGGACACATCTGTCATCTATGTAGTTTAATCAGTTTTGTAGTTCATTCTAACCAATTTGATACTGAAACTCCAAGCAGGGTGAATATCCAGTAGCAAAATTCATATAGCAAAAACATTGCTTGCGACATAACGCAAGCTCATCTTTAGGCTAAGGATATAGCCTACTTTATAGTGGATACAGTCTCTATCTACTGTTTTTTTTTTTTTTTTTTTTTCTACCGAGAACATTATTCGTACCTGCCCACAAAATTCAAGAAAATGTCTGAAATAGGGGTGTGACGTGCTCATAAAATTGATTTGTTGATTGTTACCAGTTTTTGGAGACCAAATCTCTCTTGTGTTGTTCCCTTTCATGAATGTAATTAGTATATTCTTTCCGAGTGATGTTGTGGTGACTATAGGGCTTGATAGTACAAATGATGGTGGAGCAATATCTGATATAAAAATAAGTGTGCATATCTCTCAGTCGTTATTATGTAGTAGCCATGGGTGAGATTAACAAGATGTAGAGTGAAGCCCTGTAGACGGTCTAGGAAACAATTATTTTTTTATTTCAGACTAAAATAGATCCGCTGACATTGGAAATTTTAGTCAGACTTATTAAAGTATTTCATATTATTTACACTATGTCTGCAGCAGTAACCGAGATGTTTATTAAATACTATATGACACGTTTTGTCTTTCCTTAAGTACGCATTGCAATTGTCGCATTGCACTTGTTCCAAACAGATCATCAGACATGCGACACGAAATCGAGCAACACGCTTGCAAATGCCGCTCGGATTGTCAAGGAACAAGTGTCTGACAGGCCTGTACCAAGGGGCGGGTCAGGGGGTGTCAAACGAACCTCCACCCCCAAAAAAGTTCAGGAAGTCCATATTTTCCGTTAACCAAAATCAGTGCTTTGAATAACATAGATCTAATATGGTAGAAGTGCAAAGACCACATCCCCAATTTTTCTTCTTAATACAACTAAAATAACATTTTCAAGTTTTTAATATTGTATATATTTATATATGCAATGACATATATAGAAGAAAAGGTCCATTTTTGGGAAAAACGACCCCCACCCCCATTAAAAAACACTGGCTACGGGCCTTAGTGAATAAAACGAAAATAGTAGCTCATCAGTTATGATTAGCTTACTATTCGCAATGGTTTCCCGACCCATTTGTTGATATCCAAATGCAAGAAGCTGGGTTAGCATTTACCTACCTTCAGTGATCAGTATATAATAAAATATTTGTTGAACGTAATGACAATATGAAAATGGGCGAGTGTAATTTTATGACGCCCAGGTGTGAGTCTCACACCAAATGTGTTTGTAGTTTATATGGATATTAT
>NC_061099.1:38989680-39039680 GCF_015104395.2 Macrobrachium nipponense | reverse complement strand
GTCATGGAGAGAGATGTATAAGGGTATAGTGGCTTTAGGGGAAAAAATCAAGACAGTTTCTTCCATATTCTCTCAAGGCTGAATCAGACAACTTCGAGTTCAGCATCTGCTGTACCCCACTTACGTGAAGGAGAGCTGACATTGCAACCTTTTCTATAATATCATCTTTAGCTTTGATTAACATTCCTCTTTATTTTCTCATTCCACCTTCGTTCACTACTACGGTGATTTCCAAATAGATTCTTCTTCGCCCATCTTCCAGCGTCTTATTTATCCTCTTAACCATTTTCTTACGAACGTCTGTTGTCATAATTTATTTTAGATACACTTTCAAAATATTTCAATAGTTTCGGCTCATTCTCTTCTCTAGCTGCATTGAAAACTGTATCCTCTGCTAACATATATCACAATTTCTTAGACCTCATTTTCCATCCATAGGAGTGTTAAATAACCACGAAGACATAACAAACCCATTCTCAGTTATATAATTAGATTTTACCCCACGCGTCCTCAACATTTTTACACTGTGAATCGGTTATTTTATAAAAAAAAAAAAAAAAAAAAAAAAAAAAAAAAAAAAAAAAATTGCATATCTAAATATTTCATGCACAGCATTTTCCTTTTACTCTCAAATTTCTCTCGATTCATCATCCCTCTTCCTTGCCTGTATTCAACTCGTTGTCTCCTACCAGTCCCTCTGTCATCTGTCATAAGTCCATCCAATATATCTAGCATACAACTTCCCATGTACGCTATACGAAGTAATTGAATGCCCCTACTGTTTTTAGTCATCTGTGTCACCTTCCCCTTTGCAGAGAGGAACAATAATGCCTGTCTCCCCTCTTTTGGAATCTTTCCCTCATTGAGACATACTTTAAATGTCCCTCACTGAGACAGACATTAAACGTTCACAGTCAGCCATTCAGTGATGTCATCGCCATCAGTGACGGACATCTTTCAAATCTTTAGCCTACTAATTGCCCTACTTACATGGTAAACAGTAACTTCTATGTATGGTCGAAGTATTCTCTGATTTATGTTAAGGACTTGCACCCTTATACATCCTTCGGATCCCGTACCTCTCCAACCTCCTACGCTCAACAACTCTCCAAATTAATAATGCCTTTTGTGAAGGACTGCATTATTCTCTATTTGTATCTGATTTTGAGATGCACCTGTTCGTTACTTATTCTCTCAACGGTAAAATCCCTCCCATGCAGTTTTTTTATTCTCTCTCTCTCTCTCTCTCTCTCTCTCTCTCTCTCTCTCTCTCTATCAGGTTCATGCTGAGATTAACCCATGAAATCTTCAGTATGACGATGTTTATTTACATCATATATATATATATATATATATATATATATATATATATATATATATATATATATATATATATATATATATATATATATATATATATATATATATATATATATATATATATATATATATATATATATATATATATATATATATATATATATATATATAGAGAGAGAGAGAGAGAGAGAGAGAGAGAGAGAGAGAGAGAGAGAGAGAGAGAGAGAGAGAGAACTAGGATACAAAGATCCGCCATGATGACGTCAGACAAGAGAAAAAAAAAGAGAGAAAACATTCTAATTAAATCATAACTGTTTACCAGTGGCTCATCCAACATGTGCAGACTCAAACTGATGCTAAGAATTTATTAACATATCTTATATAAGCTTGTTTCGTTTTCTTACGTTATGTTGTTTCAATTGCGTTGCCAGTTCTATGTCACTTTTGATATATTTTATTGTCACAATGATTGCGCTGTATTTCATAAATGCATCCATTTGTCATCAGCACCTCAGTGGCGTGGTCAGTATGGTGTTAGCGTGTCAGCTCAGTGGCCGCGAGTTCGATTCTCGGGCACTCCAGAGGTGTGAGAGATGTGTATTTCTGGTGATAGAAGTTCACTCTCGACGTGGTTCGGAAGTCACGTAAAGCCGTTGGTCCCGTTGCTGAATAACCACTGGATCCATGCAACGTAAAAACGCCATACAAACAAGCATCCATTTGTCTGTTTAGGGACACTCTCAGTCAGTATATTTCGAGTGCACTGTTTATAAAAATGTCACTAATGCCCATTGTTTTAAAATTCCAGGCACTGACGCAAACTGCTGGAAAATAGGTATATGAGAAGGAGGTTATTCTTATGAAAATCCTTATTAGTTATAACGCCATCGAAAGTTTTCCTCGCATCACGATAAGCTTTGTCTATAAAATGAGGTGGATATTCTCACACTGACGCAGTATCGTGAATCATCTTAAGATCGGATTCAAAGTGATCTGAGATGTACTTCCCTGTAAAAACATAGACAAGGAATTTTCATCACTTTGGTTGGGTGGTGACGATTTCAATGACATAAAAATTCCTCTCTTTGCCGAAGATGAGAACAGCCTGAACAGGAAGCTTAAGTTCCACTTTAGTCCCTTAACGAAAATTTGATCGAATGCAGAAAAAATAATAAAAAAAAAATGAAATAAAAAACGTATTTCATCTTGATCAAAGTGCCATCATCATGTAGGTTGCCAACTCTGACAAATTTCAATAAAGGGCAATGATTAGAAATATAGCCATATTTTTTAAAATTAAGGTTTAAATGTATCCACACGTTTGAATATACTTTGACCATACCTTAACACAAGCTTCTAGTTTTTAAAGATATATATGTTCTGACTTTTGGCGGACTTCAACAATTGAAACAAAGGACGGTTGGCAACCTAGGCCACTGCCATATACAGGAACTGGCAGCATTTTAAAACAACAAGCATAATGGAAGAATAGCGAACTTAGCAGCCTTTATTGAACAACGGTTTGATGTAAATCATACATTCATTAGAAAGGTGCTAAATAATTGCATTATGACAAGAACGAAGGTACATGAAATTGCGATTCAAGGATTTCAAAATTGGCACGAGGACTTAAGTCACGAAATTCTACCCGAATATGATGACATGCTCGACAAGAACAATTTAAAAGTGAGCGACTGTAGTTTGTTTGTTTGTATGGTGTGTTTACGTTGCATGGAACCAGTGGTTATTCAGCAACGGGACCAACGGCTTTACGCGACTACCGAACCACGTCGAGAGTGAACTTCTATCACCAGAAGTACACATCTCTGAACCAGTGGAATGCCCGAGAACCGAACTTGCGGCCACCGAGGTGGCAGGTCAAGACCAAACCGACCACGCCACGAAAGGATTGTGGTTAGGGTGCACGCCGAATCTTGCCATACCCCGGAGTCTTAAGGAACACTTTCTCGAAACTTTAGAGACTTGCTTACAATCAGGATACAAAATCACCTCCAAATTATTTATAAGAAGTCCTCAAGCATGGTAAAGCTATGACTACAAAACTGAAGGAAAATACGGCGTTCAGCAATAATAAATCTTAGTTTGCCACCACACTTCAGTAAAAGAAATCAAGAACACGTCGGTAATTTATTGATAATCATTGCTAGTGTTTCATTCGGTTATCCAGCATTTGCCAAAGATTCGTTCTCCACTTTTGGTTGTTGATTTGTTTTCGAAATGTTTGTGGTATATATGCGATTAGTTGAAGTTGAAGATAGAGTTTAGGCCAAAGGCCAAGCACTGGGGTCTATGAAGTCATTCAGCGTTGAAACGGAAATTGACAGTAAAAGGTTTGAAAGGCGTAACAGGAGGAAAACCTCAAAGCAGTTGCACTGTGACTCAAGTGTTTAGGAGAGGGTACGGTGGAAAGTAAGATGAAGAAAGAGAATATGAAAGGAGGTACAGTAAAATGAACGGCAGTGGTTGCAGCTAGGGGCCAAAGGCTCGCTGCGGCTGCAAAGAACATTAAGTAATACCTACAGTGCACCGCATGAGGTCCACTGACGGCTCTGCCCCCCTACGGTGATATGCGATTAGTTGCAGACTTGTGTGTATGACACGTTTTTTTTTTTTTCACTCCAGTGTGGATGCGCCGTTAGGAAGCACATATACACAGCCAGAAACATTCTAGACCTAAAGAGATAGATAGTCAAAGTTCTTGTTGGCTGAGGCAAAGGTAATGATCAGGACAAACAAGTTTACATGACAATGAAATGTGCAATAGTGGTGGTACTCGGCGGGACAACTATCGAAGTTGCTCCATCGTGCAACCACTGGGATAAACAAGTGACTATTCTCTGACGCAGGATTATAATGTCCAAATTTTAAAACACGCAGAAGGTGGAGCTGATATGTGTGAATGTGTTAACAGAGAGAGAGAGAGAGAGAGAGAGAGAGAGAGAACAAATACAATCCCGTGTGCAAATTCCTCTTGCGTGTTACGTTTCTATTTTGGAAACAGTCAATGCTTTGGGCGTACTTTACGTGTATGCTCATACTTTAGTAACACTGTCAATGTTTTGCCAACACTCCCAGTGCACGTATTCATTAGCATTTATGCTCAAAAAGTTTGTTCCTGTTTTAATGTAAACGCACTTTTTTTAAACATCGTTGTCGTATTTTTCTGGTGCTCTGTTGCTTCTGTAATGTAGTTTTTTTTTCAGAGAACTGTTTAAAAGGACACCTTGATTAATGTATTTTTTTTCTAAATCCTATTCCACAATTAATTCTCATAAGTTTGTTTATTTCTCATTTTTTTGCAAAGCATTTCATAATTCTGTGGAACTGTCTTCTTAGCAGAAAATCATACTCTATTACTCGTAAGCTGTCACAACGGCGGAATGCTGCTCTTTCTAACTCCCTATTTCGTCGTCTTGTAATCAGATTTTTACATCTGTATTTTGTCATGTTTGCCACCTTTAGGCTCTGTTTGTTTCTTTTAACATGGAATTCTTGCCTGTGGAAGTTAATCAGTCATTGGCTTGCCCTGTCCCATATACTAAAATATCTTGTATGAAATTTAAACACTTTTAAATCGCTACCTCTTTCATCATTATTAATAAATTTGACAGTCTATTGATAGCATAATAATAATAATAATAATTAAATAATAATAATAAAATAATAATAATAATAATAATAATAATAATAATAATAATAATAATAATCATAATAATAATAATAAAAACAATCTAAAATTGAGTGACAACAACATTTAATGGAACCTTTATGGGGGATATTTCCCACCCCTTTACCACCCTCCCTACCCCTCCTCCTTTGAAATAAAAAATTACTAATAAATTTGACAGTCTATTGAATAGCATAATAATATACGTATATTTAAAAGAGATCCTAAAATGAGATGACTACAAATAGTAATGGAACCTTTATGGGATGTATCCCACCCCTTTACCATCTCCCTACCCTTCCCCCTAAAAAAAAAAATAAATAAATAACAAAAAAAAAACAGATCCTAAAATAAGATGACTACAAATAGTAATGGAACCTTTATGGGGAAAATCCCCCACCTCTTTACCGTCCACCCTACCCCTCTTAAAAAAAAAAACAGAAGAAAGGTGCACCTTTACCATCCAACCTTAAAAAAAAAAATCACACACACACACCGAAAAAAGGTAAATGGTTGAATGTGCTTCGTGGAGGAGGCCCCAGCATTCTCGGCGAGTAGTGGGTTTTCCATTTTGCTTATTCAGGAGATAGACTCTTCCACTGTTGACGTAAATCGGGTGCGTTCTATCACTCACTCACTTCTCCGCTGCGTTGAATATGTTAACGGTCAAGAAACTCGTTTCTCAGTGGCGTGGTCGGTATGGTGTTGGCGTGCCACTTCGGTGGCCGCGAGTTCGATTCTCGGCCATTCCATTGAGGGGTGAGAGATGTGTATTTCTGGTGATAGAACTTCACTCTCGACGTGGTTCGGAAGTCACGTTAAGCCGTTGGTCCCGTTGCTGAATAATCGCTGGTTTCATGCAACGTAAAAACACAATACAAACAAACAAACAAGAAAACTCGTTTGATGTTATTTACGTAGTAACGGGTTTTACCAAGGCCACCGAGAGACTCCTCTATCGAATTGAATTCGCGACGTATTTTGAAGGCATTGTTTACGTTTCGGTTTTATGATGTTGTAAAGTTGACTTTTATACGATACATAAATGACTTTTAAATGTTCGCAGAGGAAGTAAGATATTTGCTATCGATAAAGTAATATTTAAGGTTTGTTTACATATCTATCTTTGATCTAACCAAATCACGATAGAAAATACAATACAGTTTTGCTATGTAAACGGAACGAACGTTTTTGATTAATGCTGAGATAAGAAAACGAACCAAAAAAATGTGTTACATATATGTTTTTATTATCTGAAAACAGGAACGACATAACTTTTCGTGATTTTTATGAGCTGCTGGTTTATTAAAGACATTAAGGACACGAAAGATTATAATTTATCACGTAGATACATTAAAATGATGCGTAAGCTTATATAAGATATCGGTAACAGAATAAGAATGATAGCCCGGGGGGGGGGGGGGGGGGGGGGGGGCGTTTATGGGCCAAGAGCCAAGACTCTTCACCTGACGCTGTATTGAGTGCAAGACGTGATGCATGCAACGTCACCCATGCAAATGAGAGACTTTCATGCTAATAGTAAGAAACCTAACCAATAGGAATCAGTTGATAGCTGAGAGAGAGAGAGAAAAAAAAACGGACGCCAAAATAGCAACCACTGAAAAGAGTGCAAGAATCTAATTACCTAATGAGTCTCCGTTTGTCACTACTCTACTAACGAATGTTTACTCAAACATTGTCTCAGCGTGAGTGCAACTGACTTGCCTAAAACGAAAAATGTTTGTCCCCATCATCAGAGCAAGCGCCACCGTGGCGTGGTCGGGATGGTGTTGGCGTGCCACTTCGGTGGCCGCGAGTTCGATTCTCGACCATTCCATTGAGGGGGAGAGATGTGTATTTCTGGTGATAGACGTTCACTCTCGATGTGGTTCGGAAGTCACGTAAAGCCGTTGGTCCCGTTGCTGAATAACCACTGGTTCCATGCAACGTAAAACACCATACAAACAAACAAACAAGAAAACTCGTTTGATGTTATTTACGTAGTAACGGGTTTTACCAAGGCCACAGAGAGACTCCTCTATCGAATTGAATTCGACGTATTTTGACGGTATTGTTTACGTTTCGGTTTTATGATGTTGTAAAGTTGATTTTTATACGATACATAAATGACTTTTAAATGTTCGCAGAAGAAGTAAGATATTTGCTATCGATAAAGTAATATTCAAGGTTTGTTTACATATCTATCTTTGATCTAACCGAATCACGATAGAAAATACAACACAGTTTCACTATGTAAACGGAACGAACGATTTTGATTAATGCTGAAAAAAGAAAAATAACCAAAACAATAAGTGTTACATAGATGGTTTTATTTTCTGTGTTATACGCTGAAAACAGGAACGACATAACTTTTCATGATTTTTATGAGCTGCTGGTTTATTAAAGACATTAAGGACACGAAAGAATCATAAGTTATCATGTAGATACATTAAAATGATGCGTAAGCTTATATAAGATATCGGCAACAAAATAAGAATGATAGCCCTGGTTACGAATGAATTTTCACACGACGAGAGCAGTGTTGCCACACGTACGATAATTGTCGTACATGTACAATAAAAACGGCCTTGGTACGATGTACGATAGCCTTTTCCATAATCGTACGGTTTATACGATAATTCTAAGGTGTTGATAAGAATATAATTAGAAATATAAGTGGTCGGTGAACTCCTCCATGAAACAGGCTAATTTCTAAAAATAAATAAATTAAAAATAAAACGATTTCAGAGTCCGTACATGGCTTGCCGCCGCTTGTCTCCAATTGCAACGTGGTTCAAAGCTATTGGAACAGTGGGAGGCACTGAAGCTATTTTTCTCGGAGAAGTGGTTCGCTGAGAAACTATTAGCAACAGAGTTGATTATCAACTCCCTTCATGATCCTTTCATGAAGTTATATTTCATGTTCCTTGACTGGGTTCTTCCAAAGTTTACAGAGTTCAACAAATTTTTCCAGTTAGATAAAGCAGTGATAACAGTTTTCATGATAAAGTGCCCATGCTATTCAGAGACCTTCTTCTCTCATTTATGGACAGGACCTATGTAATGAAAACTGATATAAATACTGTAAATCCTGAAAGACATGACAGGCATCTTAGTGACAGCCAAATGTATGTACCTAGGAGTTAAAGTTATGCAGGGATTAAAAAACCCCTCCATGCAGGAAAAGAAAGCTCAACAGCAGGAGTTTTTTCAGAGGCGTAGAAGTTTCCTTGTAGTGGCATGCACAGAAATAAAGAAGAGGTATAATTTCAATGATGGTGTCCTGTCAAAGTTAAACTGTCTCTGTCCAAAAAATGCCCTCTCATCAGAATTCAGAGAAGAATACCCCTCCCCTCCTTGCATCTGAGCTTCCCCTGATTGTACCCCCAGATGACCACTCACTATTTCAAAAGCTGGATGATCAATGAAGATGTTTTCCCATATTGCAACATGAACTTGAACATCTCGTTAATAAATCACCTGATAAGTTTTCTGGGGAGAAGTGTCCCAAAAAGAGTCTAGCTTTTCAGACTAGCCAATTTTGCTCTAACTGCTCTTTGCTTGCCGCACTCTAATGTTTTTTTTTCTGAATGCGAACGAGTGTTGAGTAAAGTTAACCTCTTTAAAACTAAACAAAGAAACATACCGAAAACAAGGACAGTTAATGGGCTCTTCTCTCTGCTAGTTGCACGTTTATCATGTTCAGCTGGTGAGTCTCCACCTATAACAATATCATCCAGATATGGATGAGCAAAATCATAAGAAGCTAACAAGTGGGAAAGGAACTTCTGAAATATTGCAGGAGCAGAATGGATACCAAATGGTAACCGTAAATATCTATATAGACCCAAATGTGCGTTAAGTACCAAATATTTTATGGTCTTCTGGAGCAACTTCCATTTGCAAATAGCATTCTTGAGATCAAGTCTGGTATAATACTTATATCCAGACACATTGGAAATTAATTCTGACATATTAGGTAATGGGAATTTAGATTCATGAAGAATTTCATTTATTTTACGAAAATACCCACAAACCGTAAGGGATCCATTCTGCTTCCTGACAGTAACAATTGGCGAGGCATAATCTGAGAATTCTACTCTTTCTAAAATCTTATTTTTTTCAAGCTCTTGCAGCGCACTCTCAACCTCACTGCGTAACGTCGTTGGCACCGTGTGGACCTTCTGAAAAACAGGAACATGACCAACTTTAGGATACAATCTGGGTTGAAAGATCTTAATAGGTTTCAAACTATCTACATTATAGTTTTCCACAAAATCTGTTATATTTAACTGATGGACATTAATTATATTGCACTTATCTATTAAATTCCTACCAATCAAGTTTTTTGGGGAGTCTGACCCAACAACTATGAATTCAACGTCTGAATGATCTTGCTGTTTGTATTGAAAATTTGAAACTTTGACCTTCCCAAATACTTTGATTGGCACTTGGTTATAACCCTGCAATTTAGTTCTACAGTTCAGTAATGTCCAATTTAACTTCTTGAAATCATCATACTTTAATGTAGAAATAGCTGAACCGGTGTCCATTTCAAATAAAAATGGCTTATAATTCAATTGATAATTAACAACATAAGGTTGAACAGAACTCTTGTTTACTATACATCTCAAATCAAGTGACTCTTCATCATTGGATTCCTCTTCTTGGATTATAACTTGATGAGTCTTCTTCAAGTGGGGTTTCGTCGTTGGCGGCGCTCTTGAGAAAACTAACCTGAAGCTGCTGTACAAGCCTAAGAAGACAATTGTCATAACTTAATACTTTCGAGGGTTCAAGGTGGAATAAATACACAATTCGTGTAAAGTACTCACAGCTTTATTGTTCCTTCACTCCGTTACAGGTGGTATAACTTATGACTTATGCATAGCGTTACTCTCCTGATCCTGGCTGCCCTTTTTCGGATCTTGTTTACATGCTGACCTCTTTTTGACCGGGTCCCGCCAGCATTACAAAGTAGAAAAATAGTAATGTGTCTCTATATCAGGGTTGTAACAGCAGCTATATGCAGTATATATGCTGTATTTTTTTTTTTTCAGTTTTAGACATCAAAGGTAGCGTTGGAATTGTTTAACAAGGAAATTCTGAAATGTCACCCTTGGGGAGATCCGGTCAGGGCGACGTAAACAGGACATAGAAAACAACTATTATTCGATATTATTTTCTGATAATTCACGGAACGTTCAAAAAGTTGTCATTTATCTCTTATTTTATTAATCACTGACTTCTCATTTTGCCTTAAAACATGAAAACTCTGTGTGTGTGTGTGTGTGTATGTGTGTAAGACACTCGATCGGTGGCCGAGGCAAAACACCCTGTTACACTTCGTTACAGTATACATGGGATTTCTGAATGACGAGTCCAGCGCAAGTTCATTTTAATAACACTACCATAAAGTAATCTATCTTTTTATATGTTATCGTAAATGATTTTTCATCACATAATAATATAGAAGCTTCACTTGTATGTGTGTTTACATCTATAGCATTTCAAAAGAAGTCTTGCGGTTTCTGCCGTTTTGTGTGTCGTCCGCCCGACGTCGGTGACGAAGCAAACTTTCCATTTATAAAGCAGACTCCCTGACTTCTACAACTATTAAAGTCAGTAATTTTATTTAATAGTGCTTATAGAAATGAGGTGAAGATAACTTTCTACTTATACAATATCAGCAGATTGATCTGAGAACGTAAACTGATGGGATTTTCATTTACAAGATGGTTTGTTGAGTGTCTTCAAGACCAAGAAATTTCGCTTAAGTTCCTGCAGCAATTTTACAACTGAAGGATACGGGTATGGTAGGGAAATGAATTAAACTTTATTTTACTGGACATCAGTGCCTTGTGAATGAAAAGGTATTGGTAGGTCTATATAAATATTCGCAGAGAGCTAGACTATGGCGTTGACGTTTTTCTATGTAGTTTTACCTCTTATTCGTTCGGGAACAAAAATGATCAGCGTAAGGCTACTGAAACTCTATAGGCTATATCCCAAAATTGTTGCGGACTACAGCGGATATTGGTAATTTGGTATAGGTATTTTAGGCGGGTGAAAATACAAGAGCGAAATAGGCATACAAGGAGGTATTCTAACATTGCCATGGCAACCTGTAGTATCTGTAGGTTCTGATTCTGAAAAGGGTAAACTTTTTTGGGTTGGGGGGTGGGGAAGTGATACAAGGATATGTTTTAAATGGTCCATGATACTTTAATGAAGGGTATTGAAGTGCAGCGTGCACTAGTTAAGTAAGGACCTGGTAACTTAGGCTTGTGTTAGTGGTCTACCAGGCTATGAAAAACCCTGGGATTTACCTAAGGTTTAGTTCACGTTAGGTAAGGGTAAGATCCCAGCCGATAATTTTTAATGTTAAGTTCCCAAAGTTAGGTTAAGTTGCAGTCCAGGAGGCGGCAAAAAAAGTCTGGCTATGTAAGGCCTTTGACTTGGTTACATTGGGTTGCAACCCTGTTATTTTAATTCACAGTTCCTTAAATTAGAGTAGGTTGGGGGGACGCTCATGAGAGTGAATCCTCCTGGCATCCTAAGTTAGGATCCCCTGATAGGTGAAGTAAGTCAATGATTTTTCACCCACCCAAATACCTAGCTTTCCATATAAAAGGGGGAGGGGGGGTTTATTATATAGGGAAAAAAAAAACGTATTTTGGGCCAAGCTAGATATAAGGCGGTTTTTTTTTCAATTCGTTCAAATGCAAATTTCCTCGTTAATTGACAAAAGAGACAGTCTTCACAGTAATACTTGGATAACAGGGACGGTCTTCACGAATTTATTGCCATAGATGAGGTAAAAAAAAAAAAAACCGGACCTTACCTTACCTTACAGACCTTACAGTTCGTTCGGGTTGCCCCAGGTCTACTCAGTGTGAGGCGCCTCTAATGTCTACCAGAGAGTTGCTAGTACATCTTCCGGTATATTTTGCATCTTCCAATCTTGGATGGTCTGGGATGCAGTTTAGATATTTGTCGAGCTTATTCATTAAACACATCTACGCTCACTCCTGATATATTCTCAGATGAGCTGGCAACGCATGAATAGACGCTGCATTATCGATGCTGGTGCGTAGTGGATTAATGTCCTGTGTGCTTTTCCTTATTTTTCCTGGTATAGTTTTGGGCACTATTATCTACCTCTGCTTGCTCTTTCTGAATTTTTAGTTCCATGATATTTCTGTTATTCCTTCTATCTGTTTCCATGCCGAATATCATGTAGTTCTCTTCTCCTTTCTAGACTATATAATTTTTAAGGATTGTAGTCTTTCCCAGTAGTCTAGGTCCTTAACTTCTTCTATTCTAGCTGTAGGACCTTTGTACACTCTCTATTTGTGCAATATCCTTTTGATAGTGTGGGTACCATATCATATTGCAATATTCAAGTGGACTACGAACATATGTTTTATAAAGCATAATCATGTGTTCAGCTTTTCTTGTTGAAGTGCCGTAACAACATTACCCATTTTTGCTTTACATTTTGCCAACAGAATTGCTATTTGATCATTGCATAACATGTTCCTATTCATCATCACACCAAGGTCTTTAACTGCTTCCTTATTTGTGATTGTCTCATTATTAGGTCCCCTATATGCATATAGCTTTCCTTCTCTGTCTCCATAATTTATTGATTCAAATTTATCAGAGTTAAATACCATCCTATTTACCTCTGCCCAATCATATACTTTGTTAAGGTCTCTTTGTAGAGCGTTCCTATCTTCATCACAAGTAATTTCTCTACTTATTCTTGTGTCATCGGCGAAACTACTCACTACCGAATCCTTAACATTACTGTCTATGTCTTCAATCATAATAACAAACAATATTGCAGCTAGCACCGTACCTTGTGGCACACCGGATATTACCTTGGTTCATCCGATTTCTCATCGTTTGCAATAACATCTGTTTTCTGTTGTGTAAAAATTCTTTAACCATCTTCCTACTTTATCTACGATATTGTGTTTTCTATTTTCTTTGCTAATATATTTATTGGTCTACTTTGTCAAAGGCTTTTGCAAAGTCTAGATAAACCACATCTGTTTCATTTCCGCTTTTCATATTTTTTGAATATGTTCTCACGGTGGACTAACAGTTGGTTTGTGTACTTTTTCCGGGTACGAAACCATGTTGTCCTATATTAAACAAATTATTTTTTTATTAAATGTTTCATAATATTTTTCTTCATTACCCTTTCATACACTTTCATAATATGTGATGTTAGACTCACAGGCCTATAATTACTTGCCTCTAGTCTTGATCCACTTTTGAAAGTAGGGTGATATATGCCTAATTTGTGCTCATCATAAATCTTGCCTGTATCTACACTTTGTCTTAATAATATGCAAGTGGCTTTGCGATAGAATGAACTACTTTCTTTAACAAAATAGCAGGGACTCCATCCGGCCCTGCAGCAGCTCCATTTTTAATTTCATTAATTGCCTGCACAATATCAGCTTCATTAATTTTCTATGTCAGCTAATATTCACTATTTTCTTCCCTACTTCTATATCATTATCTTCATTATCTATTCTAGGGAATTCTTCTCTTATATCGTTCTGCCAGTATGTTGCAAATTTCCTTTTTTTCATTCGTTAATCTCCCTTCATTCTCAGAGGGCCTATTTCTATTCTCTTTTATTTCATCTTCTTCGCATATGAGTATAATAGTTTGGGGTTTGCTTTATATTTAATAGGGTTTTTTGTTTTCTTCCAAGTCCCGTTTTTCATTTTCTTTTGATTGTATAATCTTTTGTTCTGCATTTTCTATCTTGACTTTTTAGTTCTATAACTTTCAGCATTTTTTTCTTTTTTTTTTTGCAAGACCTTTTTTCCACTTTCTGATTTTCTGGAACAAGATCCTTCTGTCTCTTGGTATGCATGAATGATGTTTACTTTTCTTCTTCGGTATATATTTTTCCACTATTTTCTCCAATATTTTATATAATATCTCCGTATTTACCCTTATGTCATCACTTACGAAAATGTTATCCCAATCTTTGTTTAATTCTTCAATTAATTTCTGACCATTTTATATTTTTACTGTAGAAGTTGTATTTTCCATATCCTTCCCACTTTTTCATTTCTTGCTTATCTCTATTTTCACTTGCTTTGGAATGAACTGTTAATTCTATGACATTATGGTCTGAAATACTCGCATTATAAACTATTATTTCTTTAACATCCATCTCGTTCACAAATACTAGGTCTAAAGTATTTTCCTTTCTTGTTGGCAGGTGATTTATTTGTTGAATGTTGTATTCTAGTAGCATATCTAATAGCTTTTCAAATTGCCTCTTATCTTCTGCACTACTATTACTCTCTTTTTTATATGTATAAGTAACAACCACAATCTCCTATTCGTTCTTTCCATTCTACGAAAGGAAAGTTGAAGTCACCAGATAGGAGAATAGTCCAGTCCTTGTGATTTCTACATATCATCCCAATTTTTCCAATTTTTCAATTCATGAAGTCAACTCTTTAGTATTAGGAGGTCTATATATTACTATGGTTCATCAATTTTTCAGATTCAAATTCTACCGCTATTAGTTCACATTCTGAGTTACTATATTTTCTCATATATTTTTTCCTTGTTTTTGTCTTCCCATATATTGCGGTTCCCCCTTGATTCCTATTTTTTCTATCTGATCTATAAGTTTAGGAACCCTTTTATTTGATCATCATTCCCAGTCTCTTGGGAATAACCAGTTTCACTTATATTCATTATATCTATTTTCTTTTCATTTTGGGTTGTTCTTCTAAGTACTCTATTTTTCTTTTTGAGTTACTCGTAACTAAACCCTGCGCATTCATCCACTATGATGGTTTGCGTGTTTTCTCCTTCATGTTAATACTGGTAGTAATAAGGATTTTCCCATGTCTCTTTCCTGTTCTGGTATGTTGTTCTTTTTTTTGTTTTTCATTTCCAGAAATTCTGACATTAAAAAATCCAACTTTTCCATAATATTTGATCTTCCTTCCATCATAAATATTCATTTTGTGTCTGAATCTGCAATTTTTCTCCGTTTCTGCAATATCCTCTTGCATAATAAATACAGTTATTATCTCTTGAGTAGAATTTCGGAGCTGATGCTTTGAAATTTTTGCTGACACCTCTGCATATCTCATTGGTGGTTTGCTTTTCTCTTTTACCTGATATTCTTGATTTCTCTCTTTATTTGTTTCTTTCTTATTTTTTTTATTTGGATTTTATTACTTGGTTGGTTATTTATTTGATTATGATTCATGGCTACAGGGTGCATATATTTGCATTTTTTTGTCGAACTTACATCCTTTTCCTTCTTTTAGGTTTTTAACATATTTTTGGATGCAGATTCTCTGCAATATCATCCCCATATCCATCTAAGTATGCACATTTACCATATATTTTCATAGTTTGACATATCTTAGGATATTTGTAGTAACATCTTTCTCCAAATCTGCAATTCCCTCTTTTTTCAAAAGGTTGCAGATTGTCTTTCTTCTTGTCTATTTTTTCCTCTTTCCCGTCATTGTGTAGATCTGGGTAGAAGCCTCTTCGGGATTTGCTTTTCTGTTGTCATATCGTAACGTAATTTATTTCTTCGTAGGTATGCTGCTTATTGCCTCATATGTAGTATCAATGAGTATCTCTGCATCCATACTTTTTATCTTGTTCTTTGTTTCCTTATTTTTTTTCTGTCCTTTCATTTTTGTTTGGTTTACTTCTCTTCCGTTTTCCTCTTCTTCTTTTTCTTCTTCTTCTTCCTCTTCCTCTTCTTCTTCATCCTCAAACTATTTGTACATTCAATCTTTATTTAATAACATTGTCTATCCATGATAGACATGTTGAACAAAAAATTCTTGTATCTTTTCTCAAATCTTGTATTACCTCAGCACACTGTGGATGGGTCGGAATGTTGCATGCAGCACATTTTCTGATTAGGTTTTGTGGATTGACTATGCTATACCAAACCTTACACAGTTTGCATGCTTTTGGCATTCTTTTTCCTAATGCATCATTAGGATATTCACAAGATTCACCTTATTCATTTTCTTTTGTCGGAATATGTTGGTTTATGTATATTTTCTTTATGAGTCTCTTGACCACTTGGATTTTATTTGGAACTTCTTCAATTATTTTCAAGATGTTTTCATTAGATTTGTTCCAGTTTTTGAAGGATTATATCCTTCTAATATATCTATGAATGCTTTTGTATCTTTTTGGTTAGGACTGTTGCTGATTTCATAGATGAGAAATGCCAGTTCCCTTCCTGCTACCTCATCGTATTGCGAATGCTAAACTACGCCAAATTAATTACGCCACCCTCTTCCCGCAGTTGGAACTTACTGCCATCTTGTTCTGATTTATAGTATTACACTTGATAAACTAACTTAGAAGACGCTTTATCCTACTATTTTCACAAAAAAACACTAATCTTATCACCGATAGTTCACGAAACACTTCTAGATATTTCTCAAATTCTAGTCGTATGTTAAACTTGTGATATCTGTTGATTAATCTGACTTCACGCGGGTACGTCTCACCAAGCAAGAGAGAGAGAGAGAGAGAGAGAGAGAGAGAGAGAGAGAGAGAGAGAGAGAGAGAGAAAGGAAGAAAGAAAGCAAAAGAGAGAGAGAGAGAGCAGACAAAAAAAGACACGGACTGTATTAGTGGCGTGCATACTTGTTGCAACGTTCAATTGAACTAAAGAATTCATTGAAGAATCATTTGAGTAGGGGGACTTTTGGTAACAATTATAAATTGCTTGTGAAAATGATTTCTGAAAAAAATTAACCATCACAAACACAAGTCGCCAATGAAACTCTGTGTGTGTGGTGTTTTGGTGATCTCTTCATTCTGTATATCCCATTACCTTCCGTTATTATTTCTTCCAATAACGGCAGAATACTTTTCTGGAAGCTTGAATTTCAGTCACTGGACCCATGTGGTGGTGGGCTTATTCTGTATAAAAAAAAAAAGAATGAGGTTCATCTTTAGAATAATAATAATACTAACTTTGAGACTACAACGGTCCCCTAGAAAGGCTAAAAAGGTTAAAATGAACGGACGATAAACTAGCTCGCGAAATCAGGAAAACAGAAAAACTTCTTAGGATATGTAGACTATCCGGTGTCTACATATCCTAAGAAACAAGTGTCCAGCGTTTTAACGCACGAGTTCTATGTCAGAGAATTATTATTACCCAATAATTCAAGTTACTCATTGGCATAATGATTATTGACGGACGTGCGAATTGTTAGGGGCAGTTGGGACGGGCAACCAGAGGTCCTGTTCTTGCCCAGGGCCGGAAAAATAAGAAAAAGGTAGAAAGGAAAACAGGGGGTTCTATAAACCGTACTTCATGATGGAACAAGCCCACCAAGGGCCACTGACTTGAAATTCAAGCTTCCAAAGAATATTAGGGTGTTCATTAGAAAGTAATAACAGAAGGTAACAAAGAAAAAACACACAGAAGAGACTAGTAATTGGAAACGACAAAAATAAATGGACAAATAATTAAATAAATAAACAGATACTCGTAAATGTAATGAGATGTAAAATACACACTGTTAAGTCATTTCACGTTGGTCTATTCTTACTCACAGCTGTGGCCATCACTATTTCCTTTAAAGAGAAAAAGGTCAAGTTCCTGAATACTCTATTTCGAAAGAAGAAGAAAAACACTACCTGGTCACGGTTTGTGATCCGAAAAAACATCATCATTAACAACCGTAGCCATTTTATTCTATCTCTCTCTCTCTCTCTCTCTCTCTCTCTCTCTCTCTCTCTCTCAGTACTGTTGCCTCAACATCACATATATTACGCCCACATACACGTGTGCACGTGCGTTAAGCTTGCGTAAGAGCTGTCATTATTGCCATGAATGGGTCTCAATAGTCCCCTTTCAGGTGTGCGCATTCCTGCTTCAGTATACTTTTGATTCATTTGTGTCCTTTGGCGTTTCCTCGTGCGTAGACAGCATGTCTAAAAAGTGACCTGACTTTGGGGCATTATATTATATATATATAATATTTATATCTATATATATATATATATATATATATATATATATATATATATATATATAGATATAGATAGATAGACAGAATGAATAATATTAATATAAACCTCAATTGAAGCATTATAAACTAGCATGGTAGTACACACATTAGATTCTCTATTTTTCTGTTTTCTAACGCAAAAATACGGTCTCTCTCTCTCTCTCACTTATTGAATGCAAAGCCTTAAACCTAAATGAAGGAACAAATGAAGAAGAATTAAGGACCTTCGGGCAAGAAAGAAAGAAAGAAAGAAAGAAAAAAAAGAGAGAGAGAGAGAGAGAGAGAGAGAGAGATTTCAGCAATTTATAACACCAAGAGACAAGACATAATTAAAATTCAGAATCTTTCCTGCTATATTTCGATAAACCAAAATATCTCTCGTGGAATATAGAAAATCAACGAAAAATCGAGAGTGAGAGAGAGAAGAGTATATGAACTGGATACTCCAAATATGAATTTCAGTTTGAAGAAAACGTGGCCTTACCTGGCCTTGGCAGGAGCTGTTATTAGGACGTTTTTGTCCAGATGCTGTTGGAAATCCGGAAGAATAGTGATCTTGTTTGCTGTGGCTGCCTATTCGCTGGCGAGATTTCTCTCCTGACTGATGATGATGGAGCTGAACAGCCTAAGGAAAAGGAACTGAACGAGAGAATTGCGGCCTTGCGAGACGCCATCCAGTACCAGAAAGAGCAGCGCGTGCACTTGGACAGGACAATAATTCTTCAGCTACAACAGAGGCTCGACTACCAAGAAGAGACGCAGAAGGCGGGCGGAAGGGAAGAACGCGTTCGTGAAATGCAGATCACTCAGGAGGTGTTGCAACAGCAGGCCTTGCAAGAGAGGGCCCAATCGCTCGAAGCTGGAACGATAAAGAGAAGAGGGAGAAACGGCCGCTGGAAGACAAGATCGTCAAGATGGCCGAAGAAAACCAGCATCTGAAGAACAACGTGAAGGAAATTGGTCAGAGGAACGATGCCCTTTGTGAGAGGATAAGGGAACTGTCTGGGCAGTCGCCTGACGCAAACTGCCTGCTTGAGGGGCTCGAGAAACTCCTACGACATAAGGAGAAATATGTGCAGCTAGAGATGGCAGAAGCGGCGCGGATAGTGAGGCTCATCCAGGAACAAAAAGACTCAACCGAAAAGTGGGAATCCGACAGGAAAGAGCTGGAGCTGAGGTTGGAGCACCTGCAGAAGGACTTGGAGGACCTCTTGGAAGAAAAAGTGTCGACTCCAGTGTGAAGTTGAGACAGCGAAACTCAAGAGAAACGAGCTGGCATGCCTTCTAGAGGAAGGAAATGGTCGCCTAGAGTCGCTGAAGAAGAAGGCCGGTGTCCAGGGCAAACGGAACGACCAGATGGATGATGAGGTTGGATGGCTGCGAGGAGCGAAGGAGAAAATGGTCTCCGATTTGAAGAACCTCCAGGAGAAATAAAGACGAATGGAGGAGAGCAACTGAAAACTGCAGAAGATTCTGTCGATCTTCAAGTAATGGCGTGATGAAGACTGCACTGGCCTCACTGAGACGGAAAAGATGTGGAAATTTTGAGGAGGATGTTTATTCAATAGAAAATTTTATGTTTATTTTGTAATAAGTTTGTTTTGTTAATCCTTGAAAGGAATTTAACTAGAACAGAAATAAATATGTTAAGATGTTTTCTTAGAGTTTTATTGATTCCTGGATGGTAAAGAACAGCGGGGGAATATAGAAAGGGTGAAGAAAATAGGGGGAATCGTGTAGGTGCCGGGAAAAGAAACAGGATTAGGAGAAGCCCCAAGAAAATTGAGAGGATTCAATACGATAGGTGGAGGAGCCAGGAGAAGAAAGAGAGGATTCAGTAGCATTCGTAGAGTGCAAGGAAAAGAACTACAGGATTCAGGGAATCCCCAGAAGAATTAATAAGATGCAGTGGCATATTCTGGTTCTAAGGAACAGAATAGCTATTACAATGTTCAGGGACTGGCGGGCAAGGCTCGCCACTGGTCCCGGGACGGGCGGGCCAGACCCGCCACTGGTCCCAGGACGGGTGAGCCTGGCCCGCCGCCGCAGGTCCCCGGGACGGGCAGGCAGGCGTCCGCCACTGGTCCCGGGACAGGCGGGCAGGCCGTCCGCCACTGGTCCAGGGACGGCGGGCAGGCGTACCGCCACTGGTCCCGGGACGGGCGGGCATCGGGCCCGCCGCAGGTCTCGGGACGGGTGGGCAGGTGTCCGCCGCTGGGTCCCGGGACGGGCGGGCCCGGGGCCCACCGCTGGTCCCGGGACGGGCGGGCAGGCGTCCACCACTGGTTCCTGGGATGGGCGGGCAGGTATCCGCCACTGGTCCCGGGACGGGCGGGCAGGCGTCGCCACTGGTCCCGGGACGGCAGGTCCGAGCCCGCCACTGGTCCCGGGACGGCGGGCAGGCGTCTGCACTGGTCCCGGACGGTGCGGGCAGGCATCCGCAACTGGTCCCAGGACTGGCGGGCCCAGGCCCGCCGCGCCGGGTCCGGGACAGGCGGGCAGGGTCGTCTGCCACTGGTCCCGGACGGTAGGGCCGGACCGCCACTGGTCCCGGGAACGGTTCGAGCCGGGCCCGCCGGTGTGGGTCCCGGGATGGGCGGGCAGGCGTCCGCAACTGGTCCCGGGACGGGCAGGCAGGCGTCCGCCACTGGTCCCGGGTGACGGGCGGGCAGGCGTCTGCCACTGGTGTTCCCGGGACGGGCGGGGAACCCGGGCCCGCCGCAGTCCCGGGCCCGGGGGGGGGATTGGGCGGGCAGGCGTCCGCCACTGGTCCAAGGAACGGCTGGGCAGGCGTCCGCCACTGGTCCCGGGACGGTGCGGGCAGGCGTCCGCCACTGGTGCCCGGACGGGACGGGCCTCGGGACGGGCGGGCAGGCATCCGCCACTGGTCCTCTGGGATGGGCGGGCCCGGGCCCGCCACGGGTCCCGGCGGACGGGCGGGCAGGCGTCCTCCGCCACTGGTCCCGGGACGGGCGGAGCCCGGGCCCGCCGCGGTCCCGGGACGGGCGGGCAGGCGTCTGCCACTGGTCCCGGGACGGGCGGGCCCGGCCCCGCCGCAGGTCCCGGGCCATGGGGGCGCAGGTCCGGCGTCCCGCCACTGGTCCTGGAACGGCTGGGCAGCGTCCGCCACTGGTCCCGCGGACGGGCGGGCAGGCGTCCGCCACTGGTCCCGGGACGGGCGGGAGCCTCGGGACGGGCGGGCAGGCATCCGCCACTGGTCCTGGGATGGGCGGGCCCGGGCCCGCCACGGGTCCCGGGACGGGCGGGCACGCGTCCGCCACTGGTGGGCCCGGGCAGGCCCGGGCGGCCCTGGGCCCGCGGGGTCCCGGGACGGGCGGCAGGCGTCCGCCACTGGTCCCGGACGGGCGGGTACCCGGGCCCGCCGCGGGTCCCGGAACAGGCACGGGCAGGCATCTGCCACTGGTCCCGGGACGGGCGGGCCCGGGCCCGCCGCGAGTCCCAGGACGGGCAGGAGGCGTCCGCACTGGTCCAGGGACTGGCAGGCCCGGGCCCGCCGCGGGTCCCGGGACGGGACGGGCGGGCAGGCGTCCGCCACTGGTCCCGGGATGGGCGGCAGGCGTCCGCCACTGGTCCCGGGATGGGCGGGCCCGGGCCCGCCGCGGGTCTCGGGACGGGCGTTGCAGGCGTCCGCCACGGGTCCCGGGACGGGGCGGGCCCGGGCCCGCCACGGGTCCCAGGTCCCACGGGCGGGTAGGCGTCCGCCACTGGTCCCGGGACAGACGGGCCCGGGCCCACCGCAGGTCCCGGGACGGGCGGGCGAGGCGTCTGCCACTGGTCCCGGGACGGGTGGGCAGGCGTCCGCCCCTGGTCCCGGGACGGGCAGGCCAGCCCGGGCCTGCCGCGGGTCCCGCGACGGGAGGGCGGGCAAGCGTCCGCCACTGGTCAACGGGACAGGTGGGCAGGCGTCCGCCACTGGTCACGGGACGGGCGGGCCCGGCCTGCCATGGTTTCCCGTGGGACTCGGGCGGGAAGGCGTCCCCCAACAACTGCCACTGGTCCCGGGACGGGCGGCAGGCATCCGTTCCACTGGTTCCGGGCCTGGGCCTGCTGCGGTCCCGGGATAGGTGGGCAGGCGTCCGCCACTGGTCCCGGGACGAGTGGGTCTGGGCCCGCCGCGGGTCCCGGAACGGGCGGGCAGGTGTCCCCTTACTGGTCCCGGGGGACAGGAGGCAAGCCCGGCCGCCCGGGCGGGTCACGGGACGGCGGGCAGGCGCTTCCCGCCACTGGTCCCATGATGGGCAGGCAGGCGTCCGCCACTGGTCCCGGGGACGGGCAGGCAGGCGTCCGCCACTGGTCCCGGACGGGCGGCAGGCGTCCGACCACTGGTCCCAGGACAGGCAGGCCCTGGCCCGGCATGGGTCCTGAACGGGCGGGCGGGTAGGTGTCCGACACTGGTCCCGGGCCCGCCGCGAGTCCCAGGACGGGCGGGCAGGTGTCTGCCACTGGTCCCGAAGCCGCCGCGGGTCCCGTGACGGGCGGGCAGGCGTCCGCCATTGGTTCCCGGGACGGACGGGCGGGCCCGGGTGGGCAGGCGTCCGCACTGGTCCCGGGACAGGCGGGCCCCCTGGCCCGCCGCGGGATCTGGAGGGGGCGGGCAGGCGTTACGCCATGGTCCCAGGACGGGGCGGGCCTAGGCCCGCCGGCGGGTTCGGGAAGGGGCGGGCGGCGTCCGGCCATGGTCCCGGGACCAGGGCGGGCAGGCGTCCGCCACTGGTCCAGGACGGGCGGGCTAGGCCCCCCGCCGGGCCGGGTGACCTGCGGGCAGGCGTCGCCACTGGTCCCCGGACAGGCGGGCAGGCGTCGCCACTGGTCCCAGGACTGTGGCCTGGGCCTGCCGCTGGGTCCCCGGGAGGGCGGGCAAGGCCGTCCGGACCGGTCCCGGGAAGGGGCGGGCACCCGGGCCTGCGCGGGCTTCCCATGACGGGCGGGCAGGCGTCTGCCACTGGTCATGGGACGGGCGGGACCGGTACCGCCGCGGGTCCCGGGACTGGCGGGCAGGCGTCCGCCACTGGTCTCGGGATGGGCGGGGCTGGGCCCGCCGCGGATCCCAGGACGGGCGTGCAGGCGTCCGCAACTGGTCCCGGGAAGGGTCAGGACCAGGGCCCGCCGCGGGTCCCGGGGACGGGCGGGCCGGGCCCGCCCGCCGTCCGGGCCCGGGCCCGCGCCGGTCCGGGCCCGCCGCCGGTCCGGGCCCGCCGCCGGTCCGGGCCCGCCGCCGGTCCGGGCCCGCCGCCGGTCCGGGCCCGCCGCCAGTCCGGGCCCGCCGCCGGTCCGTCCCCGGGACGGGGCGGGCAGGCGTCCGCCACTGGACCCGGGACTGGCGGGCCGGGCCCGCCGCCGGTCCCCTGGGACGGGCAGGCAGGCGTACACCACTGGTCCTGGGACGGGCGGTTTGGCGTCGCCACTGGTCCCGGGACGGGCAGGCCGGGCCCGCCGCGGGTCTCCGGGTACGGGCAAGCAGCGTCCACACATGGTCCATGGACGGGGCGGAGGGCAAGGCCCTCCCGCCGCGGGTCCCAGGACGGGCGGGCAGGTGTCCGCCAGTGGTCCCGGGATGGGCGGCAGTTTGTCCGCCTCTGGTCACGGGAAGGGCGGGCCGGGCCCACCGCGGATCTCGGGACGGACAGGCAGGCGTCCGCCACTAGTTCCGGGAGGGCGGCCGAGCATGCCGCAGGTCTCGGGCGGGCGGGCTGTCGTCTGCTTCGGGTCTCGGGACTGCGGCTTGTGTTCTGCCTGGCCGTCTCGGGACCCGTGGCGGGCCATGCCCGCCTGTCCTAGGACGCGTGGAGGACTCCGCCTGCCTGGTGTCCGCCCGTCCACGGACACATGGCAGGACAACCACAAAAAAAAAACCTTGCCCATCTCGGGATCCTCGGAGGGCCTGGAGAAACCGCCCGCCCGTCACAGGACCTCCGGGTGCCCGGCCCGACCGTCCCAGGACCCCCGGGGCCCCGGCCTTCCCGTCCTGGACATGTGGCAGACATCGCCGTGGGTCCGGGGATGGGCGGGCAGGCATCCGCCGCACGTCCGGGACGTGCAGGCTGGACCCGCGTCCCTGGACAGGCGGGCCAGGCCCGCCACTGGTCCCGGGACAGGCGGGCAGGGGTCCGCCACGTGTACTGGGACGGGCAGGAGGCAGGCATCCGCTGCGTTTACCGGGACGGGCGGGTAGTGTCCGCCACGTGTCCCAGGGAAATAGGCCGGGCCCGGGTCCCGTCCGCGGGTCCCGGAACAGGCGGGGGCAGGCATCTGCCACTGGTCCCCGGGACGGGCGGGCCCTGGCCCGCCGCGGAGTCCCAGGATGGGCAGGCAGGCGTCCGCCACTGGTCCAGGGACAGGCGGGCCCGGCCCGCCGCGGGTCCCGGGACGGGCAGGCAGGCGTCCGCCACTGGTCCCGGGAGGGGCCCTGGGGAGGCGGCGGAGGCGTCCGCCACTGGTCCCGGGATGGGCGGGCCCGGGCCCGCCGCGGGTCTCGGGACGGGCGTGCAGGCGTCCGCCACGGGTCCGGGACGGGCGGGCCCGGGCCGGGCCGCCACGGGTCCCAGGACGGGCGGGTGGCGTCCGCCACTGGTCCCGGACAGACGGGCCCGGGCCCACCGCAGGTCCCGGGACGGGTCGGGCAGGCGTCTGCCACTGGTCCCGGGACGGGTGGGCAGGCGTCCGCCCCTGGTCCCGGGACGGGCAGGCCCGGGCCTGCCGCGGGTCCCGCGACGGGCGGGCAAGCGTCCGCCACTGGTCACGGGACAGGTGGGCAGGCTTCCGCCACTGGTCACGGGACGGGCGGGCCCGGCCTGCCATGGGTCCCGGGACGGGCGGGAAGGCGTCCGCCACTGGTCCCGGGACGGGCGGGCAGGCATCCGCCACTGGTCCCGGGCCTGGGCCTGCCGCGGGTCCCGGGATAGGTGGGCAGGCGTCCGCCACTGGTCCCGGGACGAGTGGGTCTGGGCCCGCCGGCGGGTCCCGGAACGGGCTGGCAGGCGCCCGCCACTGGTCCCCCATGATGGGCAGGCAGGCGTCCGCCCACTGGTCCCAAAAAAAAAAAAGGGACGGGCAGGCAGGCGTCCGCCACTGTCCCAGGGAACGGGCGGGCAGGCGTCCGCCACTGGTCCCAGGACAGGCAGGCCCTGGCCCGGCATGGGTCCTGAACGGGCGGGTAGGTGTCCGCCACTGGTCCCGGGCCCGCCGCGAGTCCCAGGACGGGCGGGCAGGTGTCTGCCACTGGTCCCGAGCCCGCCGCGGGTCCCGTTGACGGGCGGGCAGGCGTCCGCCATTGGCGTCCGGGACGGGCGGGTGGGCCCTGGGGGGGCAGGCGTCCGTCCAATGGGTCCGGGAACAGGCGGGGCCCTGGCCCGCCCGCCGCGGGTATCTGGACGGGCGGGCAGGGCGTCCGCCACTGGTCCCAGGACGGGCGGCCTAGGCCCGCGCGGGTTCCGGACGGGCGGGCAGGCGTCCGCCACTGGTTCCCGGGACAGGCTGGGCAGGCGTCCACACTGGTCCCAGGACGGGCTGGCCTGGGCCTGCCGCTGGTCCGGGACGGGCGGGCAGGGCGTCGCCACTGGTCCGGGACGGGCGGGCCCGGGCCTGCCACGAGTTCCAGACTGGCGGGCAGGTGTCTGCCACTGGTTCCATGGGACGGGCCGGACCATGGAGTGTACCGCCGCGGGTCCCGGGACTGGCGGGCCCAGGTGGTCCGGCCACTGGTTCTTCGGGACGGGGCGGGCCGGGCCCGCCAGCGGATCCCAGGACGGGCGTGCAGGCGTCCGCAAACTGGTTCCCGGGAAAAGGGCAGGACCCGGGCCCGCCGTTGGGTTCCGGGACGGGCGGGCGGGCGGGCCCGCCCCGCGGTCCGGGCCCGCCGCCGGTCCGGGCCCCGCCGCCGGTCCGGGCCCGCCGCCAGTCCGGGGTCCGCCGCCGGTCCCGGGACGGGCGGGCAGGCATCCGCCACTGGTCCCGGGACTGGCGGGCCGGGCCCGCCGCCGGTCCCGGGACGGGCAGGCAGGCGTACACCACTGGTCCTGGGATGGGCGGTTTGGCGTCGCCACTGGTCGGGACGGGCAGGCCGGGCCCGCCGCGGGTCTCGGGACGGGCTAGCAGGCGTCCACCACTGGTCCATGGACGGGCGGGCAAGGCCCGCCGCGGGTCCCAGGACGGGCGGGCAGGTGTCCGCCAGTGGTCCCGGGATGGGCGGGCAGTTGTCCGCCTCTGGCGTCACGGGCGGAAGGGCGGGCCGGGCCCACCGCGGCAATCTCGGGACGGACAGGCAGGGCGCGTCCGCTTCCACTAGTTCCGGGACGGGCTGGGCCGAGCATGCCGCAGGTCTCGGGCCGGGTGCGGGCTGTCGTCTGCTTCGGGTCTCGGGACTGGCGGCTTGTGTCTGCCTGGCCGTCTCGGGACCCGTTGGCGGGCCATGCCCGCCTGTCCTAGGACGCGTGGAGGACTCCGCCTGCCTGGTGTCCGCCCGTCCACGGACCATGGCAGATCACACTTGCCCATCTCGGGATCCTCGGCGAGAACCGGCCCGCCCGCCCGTCCCAGGACCTCCGGGGTGCCCGGCCCGACCGTCCAGGACCCCGGGGGCCCCGGCCTTCCCGTCCTGGACATGTGGCAGACATCGCCGTGGGTCCGGGGATGGGCGGGCAGGCATCCGCCGCACGTCCCGGGACGTGCAGGCTGGACCCGCGTTCCCTGGACAGGCGGGGGGCCAAGGCCCGCCGCTGGTCCCGGGACAGGCGGGCAGGGGTCCGCCACGTGTACTGGGACGGGCAGGCAGGCATCCGCTGCGTTTACCGGGACGGGCGGGTAGTGTCCGCCACGTGTCCCAGGACAGGCGGGCCGGGACCGCCGTAGGTCCATGGACAGGTGGGCGGTGTCCACCATGTTTTCCCGGGCCAGGCGGGCTGGTGCCCGCCATGTGTCTTCTGACGGGCGGGCCAGGCTGCGTGTCCCCAGGTCGGGCCACCAGTATTTGGGCCCCCGTCGGGGAGGTGACCAGATTAGAACACCATGGGTGGGGCCCTTGGCAGGGAGGAGACTCGTTCTGGCCGCCAGGGGTGGGGCTTCTTGAGGGGAAGCAAATGATTTGGGCTGCCAGGATTGGGCCCCCCAGTGGGGAGGCGACTGGGTATTGGCCAGGAGGAAAAAAAATTTTGCTCTAACTGCTCTGAAAACAAGGATAGTTAATGGGGCTCTTTTCTCTCTGCTAGTTGCATCAAAGGTTCTGGAGGGTCATGTGCTCATTTTACTCCTGCAAATGATATGTTTTCCAGAATAATAATCGTGCACAGTTATTCCAGAACATCAGAGAACATGAATTTGATTTGAAAGAAGATTCTTAAAGATATACTTTACAATTATTATTTTTATTAATTTCTTCATCATGGGATAGGTATCAGTACCAGTCATGTTTAATTATATATATTTATTTTAAATTACTACTCAGTGATGCTATTTTGATTTTTGATGTTTTGGAGTGTTTAAAGAGATGTATGAGAGGGCCTATCAACTCACATATCTTTGTGTTAATTCGTTATCAGTTTAGTTTACACTATAGAAAGAAGTGACGTTCTAAGCTGAATACTTTTTTTTACCACATATATAGTAATATAGTAATAATTTGTTCATAACAATTGTTCATAACATTAACTAATTATTTATAATTCCATTTTTTTCGTTTTTCTAGAAAGAAATGTTTCATTTGTATTTTTTCTTAATTATATAAATTGCAAGATATCAATGACTGCAAAGAAATCATACATATATTCATTATTTTGTCAAATTATAAAAATGTGTTAAATATCAGAAACAGTGTAAGATAATAATTACGATAAAACCTACAATTCTGTACGATATTTTTACTGAAAACCCCATCATTTTGAGGAGCCAGTACGATAAATCCAACCCGAGAGTGTGACAACACTGGGCAGGAGGATCCGAGCAGCTGCACAAACACATCAGTAACCCGCATACCTTTGATGTAACTACATAGTTCACTTCTGAGCCGGAGTTGTCAAGTACTCTTTATATCTAAGTCACTTTTTTCTTGTTTATTCATCAAAATGCCAAGGAAGAAGCAGTCAAGAAAGCGTACATAAGCTAGAGAAAGGTTGAAAAAAAGACTTAGAAAGATAACAAGAAAGAACACCAAGATGAAGCATGTGCATTCCATCACCTCCCAGGCCTAGCTGGCGACAATGAGTGGGGTCGTGCCTCATGATACCCACCCCCTGGGGGTGTTTAATATCACTTTTTAAAGTGGGGGGACCAGATACCATAGAAGTATGCTGTTAAAATAAGAAAATCAAGCTTAAGTAAATTTTTATATTGATGCCTATGCGGTTTTCACTGAGAATTTCATTACAAATACCATTGAAATCCTTGATAAATTCTACATCGAAAGAATTGGAAGAATTTCCAAATTATTTCAATTTCTATTTTTTATGAATTTTTGAATTAAGTAATTAAATAAAAAATAATTTTTTTTATATCAATGAATTTTTTTTTTTTTTTTAATCTTTCTCAATTCATTGGATAGAGCAACTCTTTGTGAGTATTAATTGCTTTAGTTATTAAAATTTAGTTAAAAACTAAGGAAGCCTTAGGGTTTTAAAGCAATGCATCGAAAAATCGGGGAAAAAATTAATATAAAAAAAAACGAATGGATAGAAATTTATGAAACTTTTTGGGGTAACTTTCCATTAGGTGACTTATAAATGGGTAGCAAAACATAATTGCTCCAGGCAATATTTCGATACCCTCCCCCCCAGCTGAGGCGGTCCCCTTAAGTGCAAGACATGAGGCCTGCAACGTCACCCATGCAAATGAGAGACTTTCACGTAAAATAGTAAGAAACTTAACCAATAGGAATCAGTTGATAGCGGAGAAGTGATGACGAAAAAAAAAAAAAACACGGACGCCAAAATAGCAACCACTGAAACAAGTGTAAGAATCTAATTACCTAATGAGTCTCCGTTTGTCACTACTCTACTAACGAATGTTTACTCAAACATTGTCTCGGCGTGAGTGCAACTGACTTGCCTAAAACGAAAAATGTTTGCCCCCATCATCAGAGCAAGCGCCTCAGTGGCGTGGTCGGTATGGTGTTGGCGTAGCACCTCGGTACCCGCGAGTTCGATTCTCGGCCATTCCACTGAAGGGTCAGAGATGTGTATTTCTGGTGATAGACGTTCACTCTCGACGTGGTTCGGAAGTCACGTCAAGCCGTTGGTCCCGTTGCTGAATAACCACCGGTTCCATGCAACGTCAAAACACCAAACAAACAAACCCATCATCAGAGCTCTCTCAAAATGCCACACGCCCTGACTTTCTCCTCGCATCGTTCGGAAATACGACACACGTCTCATATTCTCATATAATAAAAGGAGAGTGTTGGTAATGGAAGATAGAATGGGGGTTAAGTTCTAGATGAAAATATCGACGAGTCGTCGAATCGTCGGTTTACAGTCGTGAAGATGCGATATTCACTCGAAATAAATGTAACAGAATTGTTAATGAGAGGAATTATTCACTTTCAAAAAAAATCTAAATGAATGTAAGATAGATTACCTTGAAGTAAACCATCTTTTATAAAAATCATCATGTCATTATACGCATATCTCCATAAATTTACACTCATGAATTAAATGAGAGGCGGCTTGCAAAGACAACATACGTACATTATATCGAATTGCATTTATGCACTGAATTTACTGTATTTTCATTTAAATTTTATCGTGTTTACAATACTTCACTCTCTAGCATTTCCTGGATTTCAGATTGTATATATATGTATATAGTACACAATAGCAAAAGGAAAAGTTTAATGGCATTATTCTAATGGTATTCAACGTTTCTAAATGCAATTTAGAGGTTCTGAATTTCTCCCTCACTCTCTCTCTCTCTCTCTCTCTCTCTCGCTCTCTCTCTCTCTCTATATATATATATATATATATATATATAATAATATATTATATATAGAGAGAGAGAGAGAGAGAGAGAGAGAGAGAGAGTGAGAGGTGTTTGTGTGTGTATGGGTATGTTTGCACTTGATAGTTAAAAAGGACATGGTGTTTGCTGCTTTTAGCCCAAAAGCCTTGTTTAGGAATCAGAAGGAAAACACCTGAGGTCTTGAACTCATTTATATATATATATATATATATATATATATATATATATATATATATATATATATATATATATATATATATATATATATATATATATATATATATATATATGACTGGTAAAAATGTTCTGTTACATCGGATTTACAGGTAAATCACTTCCCCAGAGATTAATACAACACAAACGGTCAGTTAGGTATGGACAACAGAACTCAGCTATTTTCAACCATATAAATGAACATAACCATAGAATAAACTGGAATTTGTCACGAGTAATTTATAGCAGCAACTGCCGGTACAAGAGTCAAATGATGGAATCGGCCTTAATAAAAGAGAGGCAGTTAATGAACATCTCAAAAGGAGCATGGATTTCAGATGCGATCGACAAGGTTTTCATTCAACCAACGCTTAAGAAGATTAAAGGAAGATTATCAGCGGGGGTGACCTAATTTGGCTTGCCTGTGGATGGACCTCTTGGTATAAATTCCACCTTTTCTGTAAACTTTTCTCATTCATCTACCTGAAGAGGGAGACAGCAGTCTCTGAAATATAGTACTTTTCTCTCTATATTTTGGTGTTTTTATGGGCTCCTTTTATTAGTATATATATATATATATATATTATATATATATATATATATGAATATTATATATATATATATATATATAAATGGATGTATGTATCTATGTGTGTGTAAGTATGTATGTATAAAGTCCTTATAGACTTGATTGTACAGGAAATTCATGTAGTTCAGTTACCAAAATTCATATTGGCGATGGACCAAGTCGACACAGGGTGTTACTTGAATAATTAGGATTAAATCTAGTTACCTGCAGACGTCTTTGCAAGCTTCATATAAGAGGTGCAAACTTAGAATCATTATAAAATGTGCAAATTAAGTATAATGACTGTTTTGTTCCCAATATTTGGTGCTCCAATTATTTGAAAAAGTAAGATGCCATCAATCGTAGTAATGGTAATGGATCTTGGATGAATTGTATATGAAAGTCATCATTAAAAAAAAACACTGTCACCTAAAGTTAAATATTTTCTGCATCTGATTGTTTTGTCCTATTTGTGACAACTTCTATCCGTCTAATTTGAGTCTAGATTCAAGGCACATGTCCTTTCGAAAGTCGTTTTTCCAATTATTTGTCATTTTATTCTTACTGTTGTTTTATATTACTCACTTCCCAGGCGGTTTTATATTGAATAGAGTCTTCCACATTTAGTCTTTTGTGTAATAATGATAATATTTCTCCAATGATGTAACTTGTGTGGCGTGTAATTGCTTTTTGCGTTGACAGTCCATTTTGTTCCCTTCAGTCTGGGCTAGGTTATTTATATGCAAAGAAAGATGATATGAAAAATAGATGTGGGATGGTAGGTCTAGAGAGAACAAGGAGCGATTCTGAATGGAGAGATTCATGCGGAAATGTGTTCTGAATGGGACGTGATTGCTGCTGAACATGGGCCTCCCAAAAAGGAATATATATCCATATTTGGAATAAAGAAAATGGCTGGGAAAAAAACCTTGTTAGCTTACGTGCTGGTAGAGGGCAGGCAGATGTAAGGGCATGTTCAGTGATGTACTATTGAAGAGAAGGACTGAGGGAGGTATATGTGATCATTAATCTCGTCGAAGCAAAGGTGATTTTACCCAATAACTTTTGGTGGAGTGGAAAAATTCATGAATTCAATTTAGGTAATTGAGGTTGAAAAAACAATACGAATAGTATATATAAGGAGAAGATGGATAAAACCATACTAGGGTTTTTTTTATAGAGAGTTTATAAGGATACGTACAATTCAAGGGTGAGGGCACTATGTTAGTAATAGTGCTTAAAGTTACAGTTCTTGAAGAAAAAGAAATGCAATCAATAAATTGTAAGTAGATGAAATTATGGAAAGTGCAAAAAAAGTGCTTTTGACTTGAAGTTGCATGAAGCAGGAATTGAAGTTCATGTCCGGATATATGTGGATGAATAAGGTAGCCAAGGCTAAAGTGAGTGAAAAAAATTAATATTTGAAGATATGGGAGGAAATCTGAGCAGGGACTTCTGATCATATCAGGTGCCAGGTATCCATTGTTGTTACATTACCAGATGCCCTTCACTGTTAAGATACCCATGAAGTACTGTCTTTCCTTGCAGTTTGATACAAAACACAGATAATTAATGCAACAGGCCCTGGAATTTCAAATGATGAAAATGTCTCTTTATTCTAAAAATATCGCCAAAAACTCTTGTAGGTAATCTACGTAGAAGACTATTTGGATTCACCGAAAACTATCTAAGAGTCTATTATGCTTGTGATTAAAAGAGCCCTTCCTCTCAGTTTACTTAAGCAGGTCTCATTGGAAGAAGGGTACATCATTTATAAATTGACTGGTATAAGTTTTCAGTACCCACGTCGTTCGTACCCCGCCTCTGCCTTCGTGTGTGAATGTGTGCGCGATTGATTGTGTGCACAAGGATGTATGCATTCTCTCTCTCTCTCTCTCTCTCTCTCTCTCTCTCTTTTCGCAGGAGAGTAGGTCATGAAGTACAGATGGGGAAACTCTCTCTCTCTCTCTCTCTCGTGTGTGTGTGTGTGTGTGTGTGTGTGTGTGTGTGCGTGGGTCGCTGTCTGTTTAAGCACCCAATTCCGTCCCCATCCCAACTTGGAAAGTCACGCATCCTCGAACTCCCAGACATCCTTTGGTCTCTCGTCATTCCCTGATTAATTCATTGGGATTTATCAAGAAGACAGGGAATTGCATCTTAGCAGACAATTTTTATTTCGGGGGAAAATACATTTAGCATGAACCAGATCGAGGTCTTAAAGATGATGACAAGGAGGAAGGGCGCGTATTATGATCGAACTCGTTTGCCATGGGTGTTGGAATTAGAGCAGAATTCTGGTGTTTCGTAATTGCTTTAATGAAGGAATTAGGTTTTACATTAGAAATATGCCGTACGAATATGAATATGAATATATATATATATATATATATATATATATATATATATATATATATATATATATATATATATATATATATATATACTAATTTTTTATCTACTTTTCATGTTATAATATCTAAAGCCAAGAAAATGAAGGCAACAGTCATTATCCTTAATGAATACACGAAGGACTTCCATTACTCTTTTACTGTAAATAGAATGTTTGTTTGTTTGTTTGTTTGTTTGTATGGTGTTTTCCCGTTGCAGGAACCAGTGGTTATTCAGCAACGGGACCAACGGCTTAACGTGACTTCCGAACCACGTCGAGAGTGAACTTCTATCATCAGAAATACACATCTCTGACCCCTCAATGTAAATAGAATCTGTTATCTTTTAGTTGCCTGCTTATCTCTGCTAAATTATTGTATGAAATGATTTCTCTCGATTTAAATACCTATGGGAAAAATGTTATGTTGCATGCATGTGCAAGGTGCTACTTACTTCAGAAAAATAAAAAATAAAAAGATAGTTTCTTTAACACGGCTCAGTCATTTTTATTCTTTGAGGACGTTATTGTGACGATGCAAGGTTGGTGCATTTATTTTAGATGGAATTCTCTTATCGATAATTATAATTGGGCAAATATAGTATCACAAACTAGAGGAAACAGGAGCTTGGCGTTCTTCTTACCTATTCCACTGATGGAATGCAGGTCGCCAGTGTCTTCTGCGACCAAGTTTTTATTGAGCGTTTTATTAGCAGAAAAGATTTTTACAACCTTATAGCTGAATGCATTAGAGATTACTTTTCGTGAATGCCATTCTTCTTCTTCTTCTTCTTCTTCTTCTTCTTCTTCTTCTTCTTACCCCGTTTTCTTTCCCGAAAGAAATGCGTCAGGAATAAGAGTTTATGAAAATTATTAATGCCTTGCGACATTAATACTCGAAAATAGAGTAGTATCAATACTAGGTCATTACGAAGGATAATAGTACGATGTAAAATAGAATAAAATCCCATCTTGTGACAGAGACGAAGATGACTGACTGATGTGGCCAAAGTGGGGTTATATTCGTTCAATCCTGTTGAAGGTGGGGACAGAATAAGAATCTCCCAAATTCCTCTCTGAACTTTGGCCTTAAATATCCCGGACAAGGTTTCGAAATTGAAAACACAGTGGGAACATAATTGTTGGAGAATCGTATCAAAATTAGAACGTACATCATTGCAGTGCAACCCTTTCCCTTTAATAAAAACCTTATAAAAATTGCACTTCTGCCAGAAAAAAATGAACCCATTGTTACAAAATTTGTGTGAAAATACCTCTCAGTTGAGTTTTTTTTGTGTGCATTGTTTGTCCGGTGATTTTCTGTCAGTAGTACAATGCTTTCATTCTTATTGACATTTAAAAGGCAAATAACTAATTGTTTTTCCAGTACCTCGGTATTTTCTCATTAGAGCAATACATGAAACAAACGTGAAGTGGTCAGAAATAAAAATCCACACATATACGTAGATTGACCTTTAAGTTTATTGGCTTATTGCCGTTATTTTTAATGCTGCTATTTGCAAAGCTCATTTTGTTTCAACATTACGGACACAAACAGCACAACGTAAACAACAATTCAAAATTCTTCATGCAAAGATACTTGATAAAAGAATATTGGTCGGTCTGTAAACAAGAAAGTAGTTAAAAATAAGATACAGTTTTTGATACAGTTAGAAAACAGAACATGTATCCTCCCAGCAAATGTCATGATTAACTCTTCAGTTTAGACTTAATCTTGCGCTAAGATGATTATATGTTGGCGTTATCTCTTAGCGATAGGTTAGTCCACATGAGGGCTGCTTCTTACTCTTTCTTTTACCAGTAATGATCAAGAACTGGTTCAATGTCATTACCAATCAGAAAAGCTGTCTCTTTGTTTGTAATGACCATTATGTGTTGGTCCAGTGGCAACATTTTTGGCTGTTCTAGTTTTTTGTTTCTTTTGGGGGGAGTGGGGCATTCGTCACAAGTGGCAGTTGATCATCCCTTACCTAACTACTGAGATGTAGTGTGAGGACCTGGAGTAAGGAACTATAAAGCAAAACTTAATGATATAGCCACCATTTATATTGCATTGCGGGAACTAAGTATGGGCCAATCCTGTTGCTTTATCTTAATGCATATTTGGCCCGGTACTAAACACATTGATTCATCCATAAAAAAAAAAAAAAAAAAAAAAAAAAACTCATGGTACTACACACTTGAAACTTCAATCCTAGACTGAATTGTCTACTAAAATTTATTCCCAAGGTAAAGTGAATTAGGATTATTGTGTTATTTGTGTTTTATTATCTGAAATATTATGCATTATATACATGTGTGTTTAAGTATGTAGTTGCAGTTGTCTGGTTTACATATGTGAAAATATTAAAAAAAGCGTTATTATAATAAATTTAAACTTTAAAATCTAATATTTTTAGCTTACAATTTTTAACTGAATATAATCGCATCTATAAACAACATTGCTCGGCCTAATTTTAAAGTCTTTGCTGTTTATTTTATTCACGAGTTCGTAAAATAAACATTGACAATTCTGCAAAAACCGCTGTCCAGCCCAATCTTTAATGCATTAGCGGTTATATTCATAAATTCGCATACTTTCACAAAATGAACGTTAAATCCCTACCTATGTAATCACTTCTCATCTTCAATTGTGTTCATTCTTCACTTCCTTCAGTTCTTCCTCCTCTCCTATCCCTCCTTTCAAGCTGACACCTTAGCTCCTAAATTTCGCTTTGAATCTTCTGCTCGTATCAATACGTCGGAGTAAGACAAAAACGTTGCATATATTTTTGTTCGTCAGACTGGCTCTGTATTACAGTATAACGGTGTTGGAACGCTGAGAGTATTTCTCTTGCGAAATTTATATTCCTTCGTTCTCTTCTCCTTCACCTTCTCGGTTTGTCCTTGAAGAATGAGATTCAATCACAATGTAATCTTCAGGAGGAAGAGTTAGGAAAATCCTTCAAGCATTTTAACATGTTTTTTGCCCTCTTATTGGTTTCTCAAGTCCATATGGGTATTTTTCCATGATGTCTTATCTTGCAATGGTAAATCAGACTACAAAGATATACTGCCTTGCTAGGCTTTAAATGACTTTAGAACAATCTTGGTCAGCTTACACTGAAAAATGTACCGATTTGCATCACTTGAAATAATCTCTTCTGAAATCACTTTTCTGGAATATGAATATTCCTCTTTCCATTAGTTTTGGCTTATATGTCATTTATATGTCGCTTTAAAAACTCGTTAGGGGACGAAGTTCACGATGTAATGTTTGCAAAATGCTGCTTCTGTTTTCAGAGATTGAAAGTTAAACAAGATTTGAGATCCGTGAATTATGGAGGGACGGTTTAAGCTACTTTCTATAAAGGCTGTTTCTTGTAATCGTGTAGAGCTTGTTTTCAGGCGTAGCCTCAGGTGGCTTCGCTCTTCTGAGCAAGGTTGGTGGATTTTTTGAAGTGCAAAGCTGTGTTCCTGAATTCTATTACAGAGAGCTCCCAAATGATTCTCCTTTTTTTCTGTATAACGGCGTGTCTCAATTTTCAGAGTAAGTTCCTTGTATGGCGATCTTGATATATATATAGATAGATAGATAGATAGATAGATAGATAGAGTTATATATATATATATATATATATATATATATATATATATATATATATATATATATATATAGATAGATAGATAGATAGATAGATTGATTTATAAATATATATATATATATATATATATATATATATATATATATATATATATATATATATATATATATATATATATAGTATATATCTATATATCTATATCTATATCTATACACACACACACACACACACACATATATATATATATATATATATATATATATAATATATATATATATATATATATATATATATGTGTGTGTGTGTGTGTGTGTGTGTGTGTGTGTGTGTGTCTGTAAATAAGTCTTCCGTAACACTAGGATACGTCTCAAGTATAAAAGGCCCATTTAAAACACTCTGGTTCAAAGCTAAGGATTATAATATTTCGGTAGACGAGCTTCCATCCTTATCACTGCTTGATAAGGGTGGAAGTTTGTCCGCCAAAATGTAGTCCTTATTAGCTTTAAACCAGAGTGTTTTAATGGGACCTTTTAGACTTTATATATCTATATATATATAATATAACTATCTATATTATAATATATATATATATATATAAATTTAGGTAACATGGAAGGTTACACACAAAGTATGTTTCAGTTCAGGAAGGTAACTGCTAGAGTGAGGAGGGCAAAGAGAGGCCAAGAGTAACTGGAAAGAGTGGGTATTTTCCCATGCCCGGCCCTCATGCCTTGCTTGAAGGAAATGAACTCGAAGTCACCCGGTTTTTTTTTTTTTTTTTTTTTTTTTTTTATTTTTTTTTTTTTTGGTTTGTATGGTGTTTTACGTTGCATGGAACCAGTGGTTATTCAGCAACGGGACCAACGGCTTTACGTGACTTCTGAACCACGTCGAGAGTGAACTTCTATCACCAGAAATACATAATCTCTGACGCCTCAGTGGAATGCCCGGGAATCGAACTCGCGGCCACCGAGGTGCCACGCCAACACCATACCGACCATGCCACTGAGGCGCTTCCCCGAGATTTGTGGCAGCTGTGTCAACTGGCACTTATTCCAAGGGAGCTAGGCATGACAATGAGATGGTTTTTAGGAATCCATTTCGAACTGTAGGTCGAGAAATATCAGTGTTTTGAGAAACAATAAAAAAGGACAAAACAGCTGAAAAAAAGAGATATCGCCTCTGAATTTTCTATTAAGGAACCACGAGTCACCTGTTATTATAAAAACAGAACATCAGTAGAAATTATGGACGAAACGGAAGGAGCAAACTGGCAACATTCTAAGCCTTCGTGAATATCTGAAATAAATGGAAAGAAATCATAACCAGTCTACAAAAGCATTAATATGACGACAATCTTTGGGAGGCGACGGGGATAACGTAATAAAGAACTCGCCTAGAAAGAAGTGGAATTTAGAGAACGCAAGATAATGAACGTTGAGCAAAATACTAAGATATACAATAAAAATTCGAAAAGCTTTCAGATATATAATTTATAGGTGCCTTAGACACTGGCTCTCGACCATTGCCATAAAGAGAACCTTCATTTTATTTTCATTACGTCCAACACAAATTAGGCAAAACGTACTAAACTTCGATGAGATGTTGCCAACAGTGTGGTCTCATCTTTTATTATGGCTCTTGACCATTACCATAAAGAGAACCTTCATTTCATTTTCATTATATGTCGACACAAATCAGGCAAAACGTACTAAACTTCGATATGATGTTGCCAATAGTGTGGTCTCATCTTTCAGTATTCACGAAGCAAAGGAGTGAATGCTACAACGCTGTGGAATTACGTCAGTAATGAAAGAGTCTATCGCTTGAATAAGCAAAAAAAAAAAAAAAACGTTATACAGCGAGAATGCTGAAGGGTCAGAGTGTACGTTCGGCCATTAGCCATAGAGGGAACGTTGCCATACAATCTTAACTTGCCTCTAACCTTTTCGTAAATGTAATTTTTTTTGTACCTCTACAATGACTATAGTAGATCCACATCAACCGTGCATATGATGTCTAGGCCAGTCCCTTACGTCGCTCCTGATTTGGCTGTTGATAAGCCAATCACAGGGCTGGAAACTCTCAGTCTCTCGAGGGAGTTTACATAGACAGGATGGCTGTTCCACCTCTCCTGAGGGATACTTTAGAGGGATGTATCCCTCGGGAGAGGTGGAACATACATCCTGCCCATGTGAACTCCATCGAGAGACTGAGGGTTTCCAACCCTGTGATTGGCTTATCGACAGCCAATCAGGTGCGTCGTAAGGGACTGGCTTAGACATCAAATGCACGGTTGATGTGAATCTACTATAGCATCATATGCCACAACGATATTTATGTCATCTTTATATTATATCTGTGATATTGAATCATCTCGATTTAGGAAGGTGTAGCTTTTTTCGGTGTAGCGAATAAAAACAAAAACAAAAATAATGAAGTAAATATATATATATATATATATATATATATATTATATAATATATATATATATATATATATATATATATATATATATATATATATGATACATATATATATCATATATATATATATATAATATATATATATTATATATTAGTAAAAAGGAAAAACGAGATGATGAAGGAATGTCACGATAATAATAACATAAGATTATTTACTTCAGGAATTGCTTAATCACTTCACCTGTAATCCGCTATGACCAGGAACTATTTTTGTCCAAATTGACGTAGTTAGTATATTTTGTCGTATCGATATTAGAATAATTCTTGGGGTATTTCAAAACCCAGATGGCCTAATTTGCACTTGCCAAGCGCAACAGACTTTTATAATAGCTTTGTTCAGTATAATGTGTCATAGAATATGAGGTAATCCCCGCAGTTTTAATATCACAAAACTTTCAGAAATTTCATAAAAGCGACATGACTTATTTTGATAATTTTTTTTCTCTTAGCTGATCTCCTAGCAATCTTTTTTTTTTTTCCTTTTTCCAAATTTTGGCGGTATAGTGTTAGTAATTGAGAGAGAGAGAGAGAGAGAGAGAGAGAGAGAGAGAGAGCGAGAGGACGAGAGAGAGAGAGAGAGAGTGCCAAGATTGACAAGGAAAAATAGTTAGGAAGGTGGAGAAGTAAACAAACAGTAGAGACTGAAATTATATATTATAACGTATATATGCATATATATATATATATATATATTATATATATATATATATATATATATATATATATATATATATATATATATGTATATATATATATATATATATATATATATATATATATATATATATATATATATATATATATATATATATATATTATTCCCTCCCTCACTTTGGGAAAGAGGACGAATTTAATATGCATGTTATTATCACAGTTTCTCTCATCTCCTGCCCCTCACCCCAATTACCCCTGACCTCGTCCTCTCTTTCTCAATTTTATATGCGCGCGCGCACACACACACACACACTTACACATACACACACACATAAGGCAGCCAGGACCCATAGAGGATTGCGGAACCCCAATTTGTGAATGTAAGAATGTAACGTTATGGTGTTTTGATTATTCTTTGTTAGTATACTAGAGTAGGAGAGAAAAATGATCTATTTTGCAAATCTTCAACATGGAATGAAAATAACTTGGAAAAAGCTAAATGTCAGCATATTAGGAAGATCTTGGATATTACAACAGTATTCTCATAAAATTAGGGTGTCACAACTTGAGGTCTATGACCCAGTGAAAATGAGCGAAAACTAACCTATATTGTAAGTTTAATACGAAATAACCAATAATATAAGAGAGTTATATAAAAATTAATCATAGACCGCTATGATTCTAGATGGTTTAATACCCTCTCATTATTTTACTGTCGTTTTGTCACAATGTGATGTCATATGGAGAATAAAAGAGAGAGAGAGAGAGAGAGAGAAGAGTTCCTGTTCTTGCTGCCTTTATAAGTGCAAACCCGTCATGGATAATTGCATTATTGGGCAGATAACGGTTGTGTCTCTTGCAGAGGGTCATACGAAGATATTGCATAAGTTCATTGTCACGTGATCATGTTATCGGAGACAAATACCACAGAGATCCCTGACTGCCAGAGGAGTATAAGGTATATATCGTGTTCAATGAATTTAAATTATGTGGTACGTTAGTTTTCCTCATGAAGAGTTGCTGACGGCCAAAAATATTGATCTGATAATTTAACTTAGAGCATTTGTCTAAATTTAAAAGGAAGGTCTTAATTTTAAAAGAAATAGAGTGAAATTAATGCCCCCAAAACCGAAAGCCTTGGTTGACACATGAGGGGAAGAATGATCCTCTTAGAGTTTTCAATTCCATGTCATCGTAACTGCAAAAAGAATAAATTAAAAGCCTGGCAGGAAGAAAGGAAAGAAGGAAAATAATTTTCCATTCTTCCCCGCCAGTAATACCCAAGAAAAAAGAAGAGAAACGGACTCAAATTATCAGCAGCATCAGACATGAGAATAATCTTGACAATAACGTTGCTGAGTTCTCTTGCTAATTATTTTCAAAATTCAAAATTATACGAATTACTGCAGCGGCTATGACAGACTCCAAGTTTCAATTCAACAAGAGGAATGGTTGTAAGTCAATAAGAAGAATGAATCGAAAACAACGTAACCTGCTTTGCTGCTTGTCTTGTTTGCAGGTCGTGAAGAAGTATTATGCGTTCTGACGATATAACATTCATTTTCTTCGAATCGCTCGTAGGGAAGAGGGGAGAGAGAGAGACATAGTTTACCCATTGACTCTATTTGATGTTTGCCTTTATTTGATTGTTTCAGCAACCACTTGTTTAAGTGGGCGATGGACTTTTTGCCTTTATATGCCAACATATTTACTGGCCTTTAAGACTTGGTGGAATTAATTCATGCTACCAGTAAATAAAGATTCAAGTTGCTGTTTTATAGGGAAACGCACATGCATGCAGCACTCTATCTACTTATGTCTCCAGTCTCTTACCTTATACTAGTATTATATATCATATATATATATAATATATATATATATATATATATATATATATATATATATATATATATATAATATATATATATATATAATAATATATATATATATATATATATATATATATATGATATATATATATATATATATATATATATATATTCATAATATATATAGTATATATATATACATATATATACTATATATTTATATATATTAATATTATATATACACTAGGATATATATATATTTATATATATAATATATAAATAAAGGTTTTTTGCCATGAAGGAAAAAATGAAAAAGCGCGATAGCCAAGTACTTTCGGTCCTGTTCGGACCCTTTATATATGTATATATATTATATACATATATAATTAGAGAGAGAGAGAGAGAGCGAGAGAGCCTTGTATTCACATTAATACATTCAAAGGGCCTGTAAAAACATACAGTGAATGGTAAAGGAATAGCGTAGTAGGGAAGTTAGAGTAACTGAGGGATTACCATATACATGTATGTGTATATTTATGTATGTGTGTGTTTGTATGTTTGTATGCGCGCATGTGTTTGTATACTTGAATGTTATAGACAAAACATACTTGCATTCGTATTCAGTGACTTATCAAGCTCATTTGTTCAGGCAAATATTATCCTGTTTTAAAAGAGATTCGCATACTCGAATATTCCTCTGGTTTTTTCATCACTTTCTTTAGAACTGTAATCACAAGAAAAGAATTTCTTTAAACCAACGTTTTCATTGTTCGAAATTATATATTCTTCCGCATATTTTTCCTCTTTTTGCTTTCGAGCTTCGTGTGACGAGATTTTCTTTCATTTTCTTTCCCGTTGTCGAATTGCTTTCATCTCTCTCCACTTTTGTCCTCGCGAATTATATTATTTCCTTTTCCACGATGCTTTGTCTCCACTTCTCTTTATTCTCTTTGGGTCTTTAGGCAAAATGATTTTGTTTTTATCCTTCGCTGAGGAATCGGGAAACGCGTTCATGACATTTTATTTTTATTTTTTTTATGATTTAATTGTTCTTACGGCGAATAGCGAATAGGATGTTTCGCGAAGCAGCCATTGTGCAAATAAATGGCGCCGTGATTTTTAAAGTTTTTCAAATGGAGGGATGTTTCTTTGAATAATGTTGTATGGACATATACCTCTTGTTTGTTTGTATGGTGTTTTTACGTTGCATGGAACCAGTGGTTATTCAGCAACGGGACCAACGGCTTTACGTGACCTCCGAACCACGTCGAGAGTGAACTTCTATCACCAGAAATGCACATCTCTCACTCTTCAATAGAATGCCCGAGAATCGAACTCCCGCGGCCACCGAGGTGGCAGGCAAAGACCGTACCGATCACGCCACTGAGGTGCTCATAACTTTTGTTAATTTTTCAAGGAATCAACAATTAGCTAGTAATTTTACGATGTAGATTAATAATGATAAATAATATAACGAACCAAATACTTGCAGTCTTGCGAAGCAAGCGTATGCTACACTTGTACCAAGTTCTGTTCATTCATAAATATAAACGAGTATTAAAAAGCCTAATTAGTTCATTATAGACGGTTTAAATTCGGTTATATTACCTCGTCCTGAGTCAGATACATTTCATGGATGATTATGTTGAAAATTGAATAAAAATTTATCATATATTACAAAAGGAACATTACTGGATATTTAAATAACGTTATAGGACTACAATACATCATATGGCAACTCTTAAAATGATATCAGCAGCTGGGAAATTATAAACACGTCTTGGGCAGTAAACGTTAGCAACGACCAATCACAACTGAGAGTGATACAGCCAATAAGAAGACAAGGATTTCCCACCACGAGTGAGTTCCTTCACTTTATGGAATGATGTTTGAAGGACCTGCTGTCTCTCTCTCTCTCTCTCTCTCTCTCTCTCGAAGCATCTGTCTGTTGTGTTGGGGGGGGGGGGGGCGCTTTTTATTAAGCCAAAATCGTGTTCTGTTATATAACGAGACAGGTTTATAAAATGCTCCATTCTGATTGAGGTTACTGACAGCTAATTAAGAGATTAATTGAAAAATTCTTATATATCAAACTCTATATATCATTAATTCATTAATTACGTTTCATATACAAAATGGTGTTTAAAGGCGCTTCATAGAGTCACAGAATATTTATCTTGATTTTGTTTCCCTACACGGATATATATATATATATCATTAATTCATTAATTACGTTTTCATATACAAGATGGTGTTTAAAGGCGCTTCATAGAGTCCACAGAATATTATCTTGATTTTGTTTCCTTACACGGATATATATATATATATATATATATATATATATATATATAGTATATATATATATATATATATATTATATATATAGATAGATAGCTAGATAGATAGATAGATAGATCTATGTATGAATGTTATATATATATATAATATATATATATATTATATATATATATATATATAACATATATGTGTGTGTGTGTATCATTAAATTAATCCTACACTATTTTGTATGCGAAAGAGTAATTAACGAATTAATTATATACAACCAAGTCTCTCCTACCACCTATTGCCAAAGATATCATCACTTCTCCCACACGAATGAATACCAACATTACACAAATACAGTTGTGCCAACATATGTAGTACAACACGTGTAGTGCTCCTGACAATTCGACAACTTATCACTAACCTGAGTAGAGAACTATAGCTGGCTCACTTAAGGTAGATTCTTGGGTGAGCCCTATGCCTACGAGACGTTTGTTTGGCGGCCGCTGATTGGTTGGGAGCTGCCTACTACCTCCCGGTACCAGCCAATCAGCTGTCCCCAAACAAACGTCTCGTAAGCATAGGGCTCATCCAAGAATCTACCTTCAGTGAACCAGCTATAGTGATCATATCTAGCTAAGATCTTACTTAGCCTGATTGAGTAGCTGCAATTCATACGAAGTTTCCTTAAGAAACTTTAGTATATCTGTAAACATATCGCTACTGCACTATTTTGTATGAAAGGAAACGTATAGGATAAAAAAATCTTTTTGGATTTGACAATTAAATTCTATTTCCATCCTTTCAGACAAGGGCCCCAAAATCTCTCTCTCTCTCTCTCTCTCTCTCTCTCTCTCTCTCTCTCTCTCTCTCTCTCTCTCTCCTTATTCCGCAGCAAAGTGGAATCTTCCCACCTGTTACAAAATCTAATTCCACACCTGCTTTCACTAGTTAACTGCCACCTCAAACGACTTTGCAATGTCTTCCGTTAATTTCCCATTTGACATCCAATCTAGCACTCAATTAAGTATGAATATCCCTGATAAGATTGTCTCGCTAAAGACCGATGCTTTTTACAGAATGCTTCCTTTGACGTATAAAATATTTTCATTATCTGCAACTGGAAAGTTATCGATTTTACAGAGAAGGAAAAAAAAATGAAAATGAAGTATTTTTTTCTTTCGCCAAAATGTGAGGTATTCTGCAACACGGGAACGAACTTTCCTCAGATCTAATTACATCCTCGACCACGAAGGTAAATTTGCAACAACAAAAAGAAAAAACTTAGGGGACGCTTTGCTCTCTCTCTCTCTCTCTCTCTCTCTCTCTCTCTCGTTCTCACTCTCTCTCTCTCTCAGTTTTATATTTATATATTTATATATATATATATATATATTATATATATATATATATATATATATATATATATTTATATATATATATATATATATATACTATATATATATATATATATATATATAGTATGCCCTTAGGATATCAATTTTTGTAAGGGTATTGTGTATGGTGCTATGAGCAAGCCTTCTCCCCTAATGTACCTGTAAGATTTCTCCAGGCTTATCAGAAATTAAAGAAGACGAAACAGTGCAAGTTAAAAAAGCCAGATAAGTTCTTAATGCAGTGGTAATAATGAATAAAGTGACTTATGTAAGTAAAATAATGGCATTGCTAAATAATACTGATACTTACACGAAACTGGAGGTCTGATCCTACACAGACAGTGAACTCCATTTTAATAACAAATTAAATCCATCCTAAAGGGCTTGGACCATTTAATTAAACAGTTTACACCGCAATGCGCCTCCCTACCTTATATGTATGGTTTAGTCAAGGCACACAAAATCAGTAACCATATCAGACCAATCAGTGGGCTCAGTTACTTATAATCTATCTAAATGGCATGTAAAAATTCTTACACCTTTGGAAGGAAACATTTCTAAAACGAATGTAAAAAACAATGTCGATTTTATAAACAAATTGAATAGTTTAAATCTGAATTTTGATTTTAATATGGTTAGTTTTGATGTTGCCTCTTTATTTACAAAAGTGCCTGTAGATGACTTACTTGAATTTTTGGAGGATGAATTAGAACGTCATGATATTCCCTTAACTGTAGCAAACCTCATTAGTCTCATAAGGTTATGTATCAAAGATAGTAAATTTTGTTTTAATGGGGAATTTTTTGTACAAAAGTTTTGCATGGCTATGGGTAATCCCTTATCTTCTGTCTTTAGCAATATTTACATGGAATTTTTTTAGACAAAACTCTTACCAAGAATTTTGCCCCAAAAAAGTTATATGGTTTAGGTATGTGGATGATATTTACTGTATCTGGCCAGTTCACAAAAACAATGTTGATTTTATAAACAAATTGAATAGTTTAAATTTGAATTATGATTTTAATATGGTTAGTTTTGATGTTGTCTCTTTATTTACAAAAGTGCCTGTAGATGACTTACTTGAATATTTGGAAGAGGAATTAAAGCGTCATGACATTCCCTTAAGTGTAGCAAATCTCATTAGTCTCATAAGGTTATGTATCAAAGATAGTAAATTTTGTTTCAATGGGGAATTTTTTGTTACAAAAGTTTTGGCATGGCTATGGGTAATCCCTTATCTCCTGTCCTTTAGCAATATTACATGGAATTTTTGAGGCAAAACTCTTACCAAGAATTTTGCCCCAAAAAGTTATTTGGTTTAGGTACGTGGATGATATCTTCTGTATTTAGCCAGTTCACAAAAACCTCCAGGAATTCCTTAATAATCTCAATAAATTTTAGTCTTCTTAAAATATAAAAATTTTAACTGTAGAGGAAGAAAGAAATTGTAATTTGAATTTTCTTGATGTAACTATCCATAGCAATGATAGAAATTTCACCTTTTCAGTCTTTCGGAAATCAACTAAAACTGCCTCTTTTGTTCATTACTACTCCAATCACCCTCAAAATGTTGATGTTCCTATGGGCTTTATGTGTCTGTAGCCCGAAGTTTATTGACGCAGAGATTAAAACTATTTATGATATTGCATTGAAACTTAAATACCCAAGGACTTTTGTAGATGTGGCATGGAAAAGAGCTAGAAAAACATTTTATTCAACCAATGACAAACTTGAATTTAGTAAGCATAACATTCTAAATTTACCCTATGATGGAAGGTTTTTAGATATTCCTAGAATTTTAAAGCTTTTTAACATAAATGTTGTTTTCAGTAATATTAATGTCAAGAGTTTAGTAATCAAAAATTCTCCTAAAGATCTCCCAGGCTGCATATATGAAATTCCTTGCAAAAAGTGTGATAAAGTCTATTACGGACAAACCGGTAAATCTTTTTCACAACGTCTCAAACAGCACCAATATTCTGTGAGAACTGGGCAAATATCGAATGCATTATTGGTACATAGGAGAGAATTAGATCATCCTATTAACTGGAGTCAAGCAAGAGCCTTAATCCCATGTAATGACAGTTAAAAGGAATATCATTGAATCTTGTTTCAAGTCAAATAACGGAAATGTTCTAAATTTAAGTCTTGGGTTATTTAAACTTGATGCCTTCATAATGAAATAAGTTGTAGATAAATATAAGCAACAAAATTAATATATTCAGTTTTTACATGTTCTGGACTATACGGATACTTTGTAATTTCTGTTAGGGTTAAATCTATGTTTAGGTTTGTGACCGTGTGATATCAGATAATCCTGGATTATCTCTTTAATTTTCACCCTTTTGACAATTAACCATCTGGTATTCTTGATCTTGTTGTTTACCTGATAACATTCTCTCCAACTGTATTTCATTCGTTCCTTGACATGTCTTAGTAAAGACGAAAGCGCTTGGATTTCTGACTCATTTTCCTGTCACATACATACACACACACACACATGCTTTCCGTAACAAAACAAATGAAACTACCACATTCATCTTCCAGATTGTGAATCGATAGGAAATTTTATGTATACATACACACACATACATACATACAAACATACACCCACACGCACATGCATATGCATATTTTTCAGACTCCTCTTCTCTGATCGCTACCAGTACCTCAAAATTCCTATTAAGGAAAAACCGTTTCCCGTCTCTCCATAAAAGCATCCATGTCTCCATTCTCCCTCCCGGCCTTGACTTCTCTCATCACATGATTATATATCTTTCGCTGGCATTCACGCTTCCTTGAAGAAGGAAGGAGGGAGGGAGGGAGGGAGGGAGGGAGGGAGGACAAGAGGTCAAGAGGTCAAGTGCTCCCGAAGTCGTATGGGATACAGAGAAATCCACTTCGAGCAAAGGAAAAGTTTGGAACAAATACTAAAAACGGCATCGGCCAAGCAACGTATGTGAAGTGGATGGCGCCTGACGGGTTTGTTAATATATATATATATATATATATATATCTATATATATATATATATATAGATATATATATATATATATATATATATATATATAATATCACATATTATGTATATTAATACATATATACATATATATATACATATACATATACAAATATATATATATTTATATATATATTTATATATATATATATATATATATATATATATATATATATATATATATATATATATATATAGACTGGTAAAAATGTTCTGTTACAAAAAAAAAACAGAATTCCATCTAATAAAAGGAGCCCATAAAAAACACCAAAATATAGAGAGAAAAGTACTATATTTCACTGCTGTCTCCCCTCTTCAGGTAGATGAGTGAGAAAAGTTTACAGAAAAGGTGGTATTAATACCAAGAGGTCCATCCACAGGCAAGCCAATTTAGGTCACCCCCGCTGATAATCTTCCTTTAATCTTCTTAAGCGTTGGTTTGATGAAAACCTTGTCGATCGTATCTGAAATCCATGCTCCTTTTGAGATGTTCTTACCTGCCTCTCTTTTATTAAGGCCGATTCCATCATTTGACTCTTGTACCGGCAGTTGCTGCTATAAATTACACGTGACAAAAATTCCAGTTTATTCTATGGTTATGTTCATTTATATGGTTGAAAATAGCTGAGTTCTGTTGTCCATACCTAACTGACCGTTTGTGTTGTATTAATCTCTGGGAAGTGATTTACCTGTAAATCCCGATGTAAAGATTGGTTACAGTCCTGGCATGGGATTTGGTAAACCCCAGTGTCCTTGGGAGATGTCTTTTGTTGGACGTTAATCAGGGATTTGGCTAAGGTGTTTGGGTAAGTAAATGCAAAAGGGTTAGATTTTCCGAGGGTCTGAGTCACCTTCTTAATCGTGTCCAGGTGTGGAATTTTTATTTTATTGTTGGGTTATTCTCTGGTCTTGTCTTTAGGGGGTCAGTAGAAAATTACGCTTGCTTTGTGAATTGCTTTCTCAATTATATGGTCAGGATACTTTAAAGACGAAAGTTGCTTGCGAATTAGTTCAAATTCTTTTTCCAGGAAATCTGGGGAACAAATCGTAAGGCTCTTAAGAAAAGGCAGGTTGCTGGCTACAACTATCTTGATAGCAATGTCCGTGATAGCTTAAGTAGTGAACTGTATGAAAGTGAGAACGTTGGTTTTCTGTATAGGTGGTAAATTTGTATTCTGTCGTGACTCGGATTATTAAAACATCAAGAAAAGGAATTTTGTTGTCTGTTTCCCCTTAAGCCAGACCGCAAAATCAACCTAGACTTCATAGTGGCTTTTGATAAATTCTTATCTGACAAAAACTACAGCCGTGAAGAGATATGTTTAAAAGGAGTGTTACTAAATGCTTTAACTGACCTAAATAAGAAATATCCTGTTCCCCGTAGATTCATGATAGCCATCCACTCGCTAAAAAAGTTAGATGGTATAATAAGTAGATCCGACAAAGACGGAAAAATTGTAATAATGGACAAAGACTTCTACCTCGACAAAATCAACCAGCTCCTTAGCGACAAACACTTACGACAAA
>NC_061099.1:38984680-38987180 GCF_015104395.2 Macrobrachium nipponense | reverse complement strand
CTAGAAGAAACCAACTGGTTACCTAGCAACGGGACCTACAGCTTATTGTGTGATCCGAACCACATTATATCGAGAAATGAATTTCTAATCACCAGAACGATTGTGTGACACAACTTATCTCCATTGGTGTGTGGAAATAAACCTAGAAGAGCGAAAAGGTTATTGTCACTGATATAACTAAGAAGGAAGGGCATCTTGCTACAAAAATACTGTTCAAATATCTTAGCATAATGTTGAAGAAGACGCACGATATTGTTTGTTTGTTTGTATGGTGTTGTTACGTTGCATGAAACCAGTGGTTATTCAGCAACGGGTCCAACGGCTTTACATGACTTCCGAACCACGTCGAGAGTGAACTTCTCATCACCAGAAATACACATCTCTTACCCCTCAATGGAACGCCTTAGAATCGAACTCGTGGCCACCGAGGTGGCAGGTCAAGACCATACCGATGAAGCCGCTGAGGCGCTGATACAAGATATTTGTTCAACATGAATAACGTCAAAGGTAGGAGTGAAATTACCTGTTTACCATCCTAAACCTAGAGGCTTTTCCATACTTGAGGTCGTCTGCAAAAGAGGAAAACTACGGAACACCATAGCACGCATCAAGGCCAGTCCCTATCCTGATAACTGAAATTAAGCCCCTACCGTTTCCTTTAGAAGATTTGGCCGTTTTCTTTAAAAGCAGTCGCGTGAACAGCAGCTAGCCCTGTGTTTAGAACAGCCAGATTCTCCACTAGCTGTAGATCTGCTGTATGGAACACAAACAACAGCCCATTCGTGAGTGGACGTATGGACGTCTCAACATTTTGTATACTACCTGACATTCCTACCGCTCAGAGCTAACCTTTTCCTTCATATACACATTTCCAGAAAACTGTTATATCAACAGAAATGTTTATAAAGTCTACGGAGTCCTCGCGCCGTATTTAAATATAAAAAGGCCGTGTTATCTTTGGACGTTGCATTTGCATTGGCTTCGTTTTTCTTTTTTTAGATTTTTATACAAGATAAAATTTATATAATTCATTGCACAAAATTTTAGGGCACATTTTTTATCAGATTAGATCGATAACAGGTATAAATCTGGGACTGGTGTTATGCATCAAGATCAGCGGACCCGTCACTTGAGAAATGATTGTTGTTTTCATAGAGGTCTACTATTTGATTGTTTATTTTGTGTTTTTTACCATTTTTAAAAACTGGTAAGTTATAGAAAACTAACAATATAACTTCCAAATTACGACAGAGCAAGATCCTTTCTGTTAGGTCAAGCGATAAAGCTAATCCGCGGGACCTACCTGTGAATTATTATCAAAATACGGCAGCCAAAGAAGGGAAGACTATTAATTGTAAATAACAAGTGTGAATCTTCACCATTTGGAAGGAAGTGCCCATTCACACAACAGAAACCATTCTCTATGAATGGTGTTGCCAAATGTTACCTGGTCTCGAATATACTTTACCTATGAACATTACAATCTACCTTTCAATAATATTCACAGCATCGTATCCGTAATTAAGGAAATAAAAAAAAAATTATTTATGTGGAAAATACTCAATAAAACTTAAAAGGTATAGTTATGGCGCATTAATGTCATCCACGAAAGATAAGTAAATATAATGATTTTCTAGATCGATCTATTTTCCCGTTTATTTTTTTTTTTTTTTAACATGTCGCTTAAAGATCATCATCTGGAATTGATAAGTGATTTTAACAGGAGATAAGTTCGTTGCATAGTTGGAATTACCTTTTTCTTCTAAAATTATGCGATGCTATCTGTTTTGGTAGATCTTCATAACACAATAGTATATTTTCCAGCTCTGATTTCATTGACATCCCAAGCGCCATCATAAGTAATAAATCGTCCGAGTGCCTTTCACTGAATGTGTTTGTTTGTTGTTTGTTATGGTGTTTTGACGTTGGAACCATTGGTTATTCAGTTACGGGACCAACGGCTTTACGTGACTTCCGAACCACGTCGAGAGTGAACTCCTATCACTAGAAATACACATCGCTCACACCTAAATAAAATGCCCGAGAATCGAACTCACGGTCACCGGCGTGGCAGGCCAGCACCATACCGACCACGCCACTAAGGTGCTTTTATTCAGTGTGGTTTCCAGGCTCAGCAGACAAAGAATGAAACTGTTTACATGGAATGTCTACAAACAGAATGATGTACTGTACATCGATTCATGATATATGAACTTAATTACCGTACTACTTATTTTTGTACGTATTTATTGCCTGTCTAAGTACAGATAACTAAAGTGGGAATGACACTCTTTCCTGCCATGTTTTATTGGATAACAATAATTATAAAAGAAATATATCGCAACTTTTTGCTTTCTGTTACTGCTTAATACAGCTGCAAAGATTCAGAAACTTTCATATCGACATATAAAAATATATATATATATATATATATATATATATATATATATATATATATATATATATACTATATATATATATATATATGTGTGTGTGTGAG
>NC_061099.1:38954680-38982180 GCF_015104395.2 Macrobrachium nipponense | reverse complement strand
GCTGTGAGAAATATTCGCCAAAAAATATAGCAATGGACACAAACAATTTGACACCATGCAAAGCTTCGATAAAGCGCGCCTTCCCGATGATATATATATATTGCTATTTATGACAGCCATTGAACGGCAAAGCACATCTCCGTAATTTTTGACCGGCGTGGGTGATTTCCTTCGCCTCTTCTCTTCTCTTCTATCCTTCGTCTCTCTCTCTCTTTCTTTATATATATCTATATTATATATCTATATCTATATATATTATATATAATTGTAGTATATATATATATATATATCTTATATATATTATAATACTACTAATTTATATATATCTTATATATATATATATATATATATATCTATATATAATATATATCTATATTCTATATCTTATATCATCGTATATAATATATTTATTTATATAATATATATATATATATTATTATAATATATATATAGTATCTCTATACTTATATATACGTATATAATATATATCTTCTATCTAATCTCTATATATATATTATATATATATATATATAATCTATATTACGTATTACTTCATATATATCTATATCTATTTATATATTCTTCTTAATACGTTCTATATATATTATATATTATTATCTAAATATATATACCGCAATATATATATATATCTATTGAATATAATTATTATATATATGTCTTAATATATATATAATATTATCTATATATATGTAGTGTATTTTGTTTGTGTACACAATCATTAAGCCGTACCCGTAACAGGGATTGGCACCAGAGTAAAAACGACACACTGGTCATTGCGACCATTTGTACTCGAACTGTTGAACCAACCAAAGACCTCATATACCTCAAAGACGTCCCATCAACAGCGCGTCTAACCGTCCTACATACTACTACGCCATTCACGCCTATCATTCCGTGTCTCCTTGATAATTAAGCCTTTACTTTACAGTACTACCTCTTTCACAGTATCTCTTTCAACCCATCTATCCATCTTTTCCAAATCTTCCTCTCTTTTATATTCCTTTCTCTCCACATGAACTTTCTAATACTTCTACGTATCTCTACATTAATTATTCATTCGCTTACATTCACGAAGCCTATTCTATGCCAGCTTTCATCTGGACAGCTTCAGTTTGTTTTATTCGTATTAATTATGCATTTTTATTTATCTTATTGGTAACTGCTTTCAGTTACAGCTGTAATGTACGCAATGAATTTCTAATACCTTGAGTACGGTGCAACGGATAACAGCTGTAAACTTGCCGGTATATTTTTAGAGTGCAAGAGTATATTGTACGTATTGCACGTATGTATAAGACACGTGTGCGAGTAACTATGTTCATCAACAAGGGCATTTAATTTTGATTGTTTTTTTCAATTAAGTAATCTGACTGATTCTGATAATATATTATTATATATATATTATAATATATATATATATATCTCTATATTATTATAATATTATATAGTATATAATATAGTATTAGATATTATATAATATATTAGATTATATATATATATATATATTGTTATAATTATAGTTATAATATATATAATAAATATAAATTATTTTATATTTTATATAAATATATATACATAGATATATTACTATCATATATATAAAGAGATATAATATATAATATATAGTAATAGTACTAAATATACACAAACATATATATATATATATATATATATATATATATATCTATATATATATATATAGAGAGAGAGAGAGAGAGAGAGAGAGAGAGAGAGAGAGAGAGAGAGAGAGAGACAATCCGCTGTTTATAAATTCAATACTGACTGCGCAATAGCTAGAACTGGTACTACAAGAAACTTGATTTTAATGTCATTACAGATCATGATCAAGATGCGTGGTTATGATACTTTGAAATTTCACTTGTATTACGTAATGATGGTATTAGAGGTGATTTTTAGCTAATCTACAGGGTGTCCATAAAGTCCCAGTATTAGTACAAGTATTTATTTATTGTAATGGTACTGGGACTTTATGGACACCCTGTAGTAAAAGGGGATAAAATTAACTGTTAAACTGAACTGTCAAGTAATATCTAAACGCTGTATAACTAAGCACATTATTTCCCTTCTTATCTCTTATTAATCTTTGGGCGGCTGGGAAAGTAATTATATAAGTATCATTCGATCGTAGCAGTATAATTTTCAACTATTTTTCTTTTCACACAAGAATAAAATGAACTCGAATTTCTCGTAGTTGATGAGGCTCTAGTGGTTGAGGTCTGTATTCTGGGGGATGATGTTAATGTCGCAAGAAAAAAGTAAAAAATAATTGAGGAAGGAAAATCAGAGGTCATAATCATAAGGAAATTCAAGAGGTCTTAATCATGAGGAAATTCCAGAGGTCATAATCATGAGGAAACTCAAGAGGTCATAATCATAAGGAAACACAAGAGGTCATAATCATAAGGAAACTCCAGAGGTCATAATCATAAGGAAACTCAAGAGGTCATAATCATAAGGAAACTCAAGAAGTCATAATCATAAGGAAACTCAAGAAGTCATAATCATAAGGAAACACAAGAGGTCATAATCATGAGGAAACTCCAGAGGTCATAATCATGAGGAAACTCCAGAGGTCATAATCATGAGGAAACTCAAGAGGTCATAATCATAAGGAAACTCAAGAAGTCATAATCATAAGGAAACTCAAGAGGTCATAATCATAAGGAAACTCAAAAGGTCATAATCATGAGGAAACTCAAGAGGTCATAATCATAAGGAAACTCAAGAGGTCATAATCATCAAGGAAACTCAAGAGGTCATAATCATAAGGAAACTCAAGAGGTCATAATCATATGGAAACTCAAGAGGTCATAATCATGAAGAAACTCCAGAGGTCATAATCATAAGGAAACTCAAGAAGTCATAATCATGAGGAAACTCAGAGGTTATAATCATAAAAAGCATAACTGATACTGTGATGGGTCATTAGAACTGAAATTCCATCTTCGAAGATTTATCGTATAACGTTGTTTTAAATATTTTTTTAAAAAATTAGGAATAAAAATACTCAAATTGATAAAAGAAGGTAATACGTAAAAAAAAAGGTTTTATGATTCCCAGTGACATCATTAGCAGCATGAAAGCATCACCACCCAAAAGACGTCTCCTCCAGATGAAATTGGTCATTACCGCGCTGATTATAAGGAGACACGCATCACGACTGACGTTAAGAATTTTCAAAGGTACTGCTATGGCGAATTTCGTCGAGGCTCTAGTGTCACCCAAAATGCTAGCGACGGTCCAGTACGCCTACTTCATCCTATTTCAATTTGCTAATCTGATTCTCGATATTTAATCTATAAACAAATGTTACCCTTCACTTGAGAAAAAATAAAGAACAACACGAATTGCGAGACAATGCGAAACATTGTCGAAGATTGGCGTTCCTCTACCATCAAACAAAACTATACCTGTGGTTCATTAAAAGATTATTTAATTTTATTGTGCTTTTAAGCCTGTTATGATAAATTCATAAGGAACAATAGCATTTTAGCTTAATTTTTTAAAAAGATTCTTCCCTAAAGCAGCTGGTAAACTGCCGAGCAGATAACCAGCCAGATTTTCCATTCATAAAACGTGTGAATTATTGGATATACATAAATTAATATTACTAAATAAACCGCAAATTGTGATTGCCCATCATACTACAAAAAAAAAAAAAAAAAAAAAAAAAAAAAAAAAAACAGTCGTTTGGTCTGTATGTCTGTTGTCTGTAAGCTTTTTACCGGTACGGGATCCTACGTAAGTGCTTAACAGCTGACGGACCAATTTTTTTGCATTAGGGGTAAAAGAGGAGTGAAGGAGAGACTGAGCGTCTTTCCCTACTCAGTGACTACCTAACTAACAAGACCAAGAAGCCATTTTCAAATCGTTGCTGAATATGGCAAGATACGGGTGAAAATTAAATCCTGGAAAACTATCGTTCGGTTGGTAGCTTACGGTAAACATTGAATTGCGAATTCTTACGTTCTGACGAGTAGGGCAGGTACAACGCAAACATTGAATTATGAATTCTTACGTTCTGACATTTAGGGCAGGTAGGTACAACAACATAGGAGATAACAAGAAAGGGAAATAAAGTTCGAGCGTTAACTCAGCCAAAAAAAAAAAAAAAAAAAAAAAAAAAAAAAAAAGAAAAAAAAATCACCGGTGTTAGACAACTGTTACTTTAGAGTACAGTCACAATCGTCTAGGGCCGTGGTACCCAGCCTCACCAGCCGGGTAGGTACGGGCTCCCCACTAACTATTTCTGTCTAATATGTACAGAGGAAGCATACCTTCACTGCTCTCGTCTCGGTGAATCTACGACAGAAGATCCTGAATATTGTCCGCAGGTGTTCGCCTTCCTCCAGTAGGCACTTGACATCGGCAAAGGAGCCCCTTCACATTCTTCCTGGAATCCTTAAGTGCCTGTGGGAGAGTGAACACACAATTATCCATTTCAGCAGCCTGGCTATAAGGCTGATCACAACAAGGTTTAATGAGGCCTCGTTCCCATAAATGACAAGGGGCTTAAGTATATATAGGCTATTTTTGGTCATTCAGTCAATAATACTGCTTTCTGGAGACCAACAAATTCCCATAGCGGCACATGAACTGGATTTAATGAATATATTGCGATTATTGACTCGATTTACTGGACGAGCATTTGGATCTAGAAAATTATTTGTTATTTTCAAGATGTAGTGCTCACTAACATTAGAGCCTCTGGACAAGAGATAATAAAAATTTCTGCTTCAGATTTTTTTTTTCTTTTTTTTTTCTTTACTCTACGTTAGCATCAGTAATGCGGAAAGGAACTTATAGCGCAGAAAATTCCTACTTTCTCAATAGCGTGATTGACTTCGTGATAAGCCGTAAGCTAAGAAATCAAGATTAACTCTATAATTTTTATGAGTCTAGCAAAAATGCATTACCTAGGAGCCTTATTTGCTTTACATCATATCGCTGTAAGGTGAACAATACCATAACCTCAAGAATAAGTTATTATTACTTCGGATGATAAAAGGTTTAACCTCAAGAATATGTTATTTCTTCGGATGATAGAAGGTTTCTTTCAGATTTTTTTTTTTTTTTTTATATTTCTTCCGAGTAGGTTTTTCATGAATTCTGTAATTTTCTAAATCATAAAGAATAAAAAAAATATTTAAGTTATATTATTTGTATGTCAATTCTTGACTTTCTATTTATTGTTGTTTGCAAGGTTAACAAAACCATAAACTCAAGAGTAAGTTATTTCTTTGGATAATAAAAGGCTTCTTCCAAAGAGTATTTTTTTTTTTTACATATTTCTTCCGAGTAGGTTTTTCCTGAATTTCGTAATTGTCTAAATAATAAAGAATAACAAACAATTTCAGTTATATCTTTCGTAAGTCAATTCTTGCCTTTCTATTTATTGTTGTCTGCAAGGTTAACAAAACCATAACCTCAAGAATAAGTTATTTCTTTGGATGATAAAAGGTTTCTTCCAGAGAATATTTTCTTTACATATTTCTACCGAGTAGGTTTTTCATGAATTTCGTAATTTTCTAAATAATAAAGGATAATAAAAAAATTTCAGTTATATCCTTCGTAAGTCAATTCTTGCCTTTCTATTTATTGCTGTTTGCCATCAAAGTGTAAAATCCACTTTTAGACCTGAAGGCTGCAATATTCTCCAGAGGGAGAAGATTAAACTGGCGTCACAACAGCGTTCCTGATCTCCCTAGAGAGAGAGAGAGAGAGAGAGAGAGAGAGAGAGAGAGAGAGAGAGAGAGAGAGAGAGAGAGAGATCGCCTTAGGATTTTCTGAAGGCCAGTCGGACTTTATCTTTAACCTGGATAAAATGCAATGTATTTAGGACGAAAATTTACGAATTTTGAAAATATTTCTTCTTCTAGAAATTGCTGGTCAAGCATTTAATAATAGCCATCACATCTGTTTTGATTAACAGTTCAGTGACCTATATGGCGATAATTCTATAGAAACAACTTATTGAATGTATGAAAGAACAAAGGTAAATCGCTCAATAAACAAAGAAAGTGGAGTGACATAACGAATCTTGTACTAATTTTATTTATCCGATAATCTTGTTCATTTCTACTCTCATAGCTCAAGATAGCCATCTATCACAAAATTACTAAAGTATTTAACGCTAAAAGACTGTTTGGCAGTCATTATTTCAATAGAACAAAAAAAAAAAAAAAAACAAGTCGATCAACTATTTACAAGTAAATTCAGTAGGAATTAACTTCCTTTACCACAGAAGCATCCAAATATTAAAACTAATACTCTATTCACAGTAAATAATTTCAAGAATCCTGGTTAATATACATGATTACCTTATTATAGCTTGAAAATAAAATCGATACAAAATGTATCAAATGATAAAACCATTTAATGGACTGATAATAAAAATTAAAATAATATAAATTAAAAACAATAAAAGCACTAATAAAATTATTAGAGAATAAGAATAATAAAAATAAAGATAAAATATAATACGAACACAAATCGGGCAAGTCCATGGTAGAGTAAAATCGTAACCTATTGCAAAGAAGTGTCATTTCTGTAGACCTAATGATAGTCGAAGATGTAAACTACGGAAACGTTGAAGCCATGGGGGAAAAAGAAGAAAAAATAGAAAACGTTTTAAGCACCAGACTATTTTCAGTGACGCTTTCTTTAATGAGACCCATGGGGCTTCTAATCTCTGTAGAACGTAAGTAGTGATTTAATTAACCCCTGCTCTGATTTGCCATGGCACCGAAGGGGAATCGCGGGGTGTGACATGGCACCGAAGGGGAACCGCGGGGTGTGCTTTGCTTGAAAAGATTCTTGAATATTAATGTTTTATTTCATCTCTTCTCAAAGAGGGAGTCATTCATTGGCTGGTGTTTCTAGAAAGAATTTTGGTAGAGCACAACGTGACGGCCTATGACGGAACATAATTCCTAACTGCATTATTATTCATTTTGTGTGCATTGAAAGTTGTCTGCAAACTTTCATCGTGTGTATTTTCTCATAATCCAGGATAATGAATGGCTACTGTATATTTCCGAAATTAACTTGAATGAGACGGAAGCCTTCTATCATCTATCTACTAATCCGTGTAAGGAAACAATTTATTCATACATGCAAAATGTAATATTTCCTCATGGGACAGAATAGAAAGTAAAAATGAAAATAAGTAGAAATGCACCATGACAAAGGAAATATATTGTCGAAGAGGTAAAGAAAAACTTAATGTAAAGTTTCGTCAGTCGTCAGCAGAAGTTTTTTTTATATAAATTATAGAGGAATACTGAACCGTTAAAATGGTGAAATTTCATATGAAAACTAGCTCATATATATATATATATATATATATATATATATATATATATATATATATTATTATATAATGATATATATATATATATATATATATATATATATATATATATATATATATATATTACATATTATATGGTATATATATATATTATATATATATATATATATATATATATATATATATTTATATATATATATATATATATATATATATATATATATATATATATATATATATATAAATAATAAATACAAATTAGGGCTTGTGCCTTGTATGATAAGGCGCCCTATGAGGTAATGTTAGACTAGCGATAATACTACGCTAAGTCGGTTGGTATTGCACTTCCATCTTCATGGAGTGTCTGGGGTTTTGTAGATCACTTACGAAGTCGGTATTATCTTTACGACGATGTGTTAAACTCATGGTTCGGTGAGGTTCTTGTAGAAAACACTAAGTATAAAAAATTATATATTCTTCTGAAGTTTTACATGGTGAAGATCAGATATGATTGTACAAGTCTTCTACTAACGATAGCTTGATCGCTTCTGCCAATGATGATGGCTAATCCTATTCCTCTACATGATAAAAGCTTAGGTAAAGAGGTACAGGTCTTCTAATGACGATCGCTAACTCTGTTCGCCTGTCTACCATCTCTGTTACAAGTTATGAAGGAACAGACAGTAGTTCGAACATATGAACATACATACAAATGACATAGTTTCATACGAACACACAATCAAATGAGACACGCTACAGATCACGTAGGCCGTTTGAATCATAGGTCGGGGTAGTTGTCTCAAGCAGGGAGCTTGGACTGTTTCAAAACAAATGAATGACCACAGATGACGGCATGTCAACTTAGCCTACATACTTATTGTATACGTCATCTTTAGCGTCTCTAGTCTGATCACTTTCCTGCAAGCAATCTTTTATATATATGGACTAATTCCATATTTTATTATGTAAACACTTACATCAGCTCGGTCAGCTACCAAAACCAACCAACTGAATATTACTCAAACTTGACTTGCATTTGACTTATAGGAGTGTGATACAGACACTATGTGAATATATATATATAAGTAAAAAAAATTCATTGTGTACATGAATTGATCAAGTAATAAAATATAAAACAATGATATTGTAAAGAATAGTGATCACAGGATATATAAATGATACAGTTTTTTCACTTCATCTCATTAAGACACATATGCTACAGAAATACTAATGTACTCTGATAATTGCATAGAATGAAGATTAACATGATAAAAATCATATTTTAACTGATAAAAAATTTCATATATGAAATGATAAAGTTATTAATGTTTATGCTGATTGATTCGTTGATCTTTATGCTAACTGTTATATATCTGATTCATTAATTCATATACTAACTCATAAATAACTGCAGATATTGGTAAGATAAAAGGTAACAGATTGATTATAGGCTACCTGATTTGTTTATACATATGTATATGGATTCATATAATTATGATTAATATATGTGCACTTTAAATAGATTCCTATTGCGTACACGCAAAGATATATTTCGATTCCGTTATTTATGATCATTTATATATAGATTCCTAGTACGTACACGCAAAAAATATATTTCGATTCTGTTATTTATGATCATTTATATAAGAGATTCCTATTGCGTACACGCAAAAAATATATTTCGATTCTGTTATTTATGATCATTTATAGATATAGGATACATGATACTTTATATATATAGGATACATGACCGAGGTTATACTACTTCACTTTTAACTAGCTTTCGAACAACTTTTCGTCCATTACACAGTTCCAGACAACCACCTATAGCCAATGAAACGGCCTTTTTCAATGGTTAAAACAAGGGGAAAATTTGCCTGGGCGGGTCCAAACTTTGTTCTATTTTGCGGGCTCATACTTATTCTCTGCATCCTAAGCTACACGATTACGTTCGCGATGATAAAAAAACATCCCCAGCACGAGTCCTTCGCCAGCAAAGTAGAGTTGAATATCCTTCGGGTCGTAATTGTCGGAAGTATGTCCCTTTTGTAGTCGAATTCCGACAGCCGCTGGAGCGTTCCGCATGAAAACGAGATTAACGACGAGATACGGTGTCGGTCGAAGAAGTCCATGAAATTCCTTTCACATTGTAGGCGGTTGTTACTTGACTGTAGTCGTCCGCTGCGACGAACGATTTTTTGAAGTTGCGATGTGAAACTCTCGTACTGCAGGATACTGTAACCAGGTTCCATTAATCAGCCTGCAAGTGAAATTATACTTGTCACAAGGGCAAAGTAAATTCAAACGACATCCAAATACAGGGGAGGGGAGAGAGCCATTTAGACCAGACTTAACCACATGAATTCGCTGATATTTTGGAATTCAGAAGAGTCCGCTGTACAAACTTTTTTATCCATGGCATTAACAATGAGTGAACCTATCCAAGTCTATGATGACTTGTAAAAATATCCTATATAAATAAAAAATAAATAGATATCATTACGAATCTCAAAGAAAATTCGATATTACTGGTAGTAAGTTACTAGACAAAGAAGTGGAAAACGGAGCTATTTGTAAGATTGCCAGGCAACATAAGAGTCAAAGAGAAGATTAATCATGATTCTGTATTTCTCTATGCTAACTGGAAATTAAGTTTGTGATAAAATCTGATCCTTGGTGCCCTAACAAAAGTTTCATATTCAATTTTCTCGCGCGCATCCTCTGAGGTTAATTATAAACTTTATAGGTAGGAGATGCAACGAAAAAAACCCACTATGTAACTAATTTCTAATAAACTTTGGGTTTTTCAAGAAAATGTGACATTTTCCCATGAATGTTTTACTTGAATTGTAATAGGCTAATGTTGCAAGTAAATATTTCATATATACATATCTTGATACTTCTAAATGTCTATGAGGTTCAGAAAAAAAAATTAATTCATTTTGTTGTTATAGAAATTCTATTTGCTTATTTTGTTCATTAATTTAAAATGATTGCAAGTCCTTAGCTAAATTGCATTGCGCATACGGATAGACATGTCTGCCTTGCCCATGAGAAGTTCGGGCTAAGCATTCCTTTCTCCAGTCAATCTGCTTTTGCAAGCGCGAGATGAGCCTGTGTAAGCAGATTATTGAGGTTAAAAGGAACAATGCTGATACGGCAATGATGACGTCGTCACTTGGCAGGGGATTGCTCTCAGCCAGCTAAGAGTTACGTTACTTGCTGTAAGAGATACGACTTTTAGGAATAAATTTTTTGTTTTTAATACTCGACCACATGAGAAGAATGTCTGAAAAAAAAAACAGTACCAAAATTGAACAATATATTAGTTTCATGTTGGAAATCTGCATAATTGTAATTATGTTAAATTAAATATTCCTTATTCAAACTACATGAAAAAGGTTTCCATACAAATTCTATATATTATTAGCCCTGTATAAGATTCATATAGGATTATTTCATAGATAACATTTTTCACTTCTAGACTTCCTGACTTTAAAATCTCTTTTATTTTATTTTATTTATTTATTTTATTTATTTATTTATTTAATTTTTTTTTTTCATTGACTACGAATATAAATCACGGGTTTTTTACAGACAATATGTCAGTAGGTTTTGATATGTGTTTGAACTTTAGCTTAATTGTCATTACTAAAGCGTTAAGTTAGAGTTCAAATCTTTACGCATATATATTTGGATATTTAATGGTTACGCTTTGCTTATTGATTTTATCGTGATTCCTTTTTTATTATAATTTGTAACCCTTCCGACTTCTTACGGAGTGTATTATATTGACTCCACTTGTATCCATATTTATTTTATTTTTTTTATATTTATTTATTTATATATTTTTTTTTTATATATTTATTTTGATAAATTAATGGTTGGCTTGAATATGTGGAAAAGTGTTCTAGCGGCGTACGTATAAGGCTACTTGCGGCATCAATTCTATAGATACAAGATATAAATGATAAAGGTATTCAAAACCGCGAGAAACCGCTATAATCCAGTTCGGATCCAATATCACGAGTTGTAACTAGTAAGACATTGACACTTCCTATTTAATTATCCGGTATCTACCAAACCGATTGACTCTGGGTGATAAAATATATTATGGTTTTCTTAATGGTTTTCTTAATGGAAAGGAATTCACACTACGTGTTATGGAGATTATTATTGATTTACCCCACCCGAGTCAGATTATCATGTGTTGAATTCCATATTTACTGATTTAGCACTCATAAATATTCCTAGCACACTCAATTGCGGTGTTTGTTTTTAGTGCTATTAATTCTATATAACGTGTCAAGGAACTATTAACACTAAGAAGTGTTTATTCCCTCTGTCAGACTCGTAATTCTGTTAATAATTCTACGTATATTCTTTCAAGGATTGATTTGGCACAGGATAGGCTCCTAAACTGACAGGTGTCTTAGTGTATCCCTTGTTTTCATGACACGTGTTACAATTAGTTATGTGCTTTTTATATCTGTAAGCATTGTAGGCCAGTAAAATAGTGATTTGGCTTTCTGTGACATAGTAGGGAACCCTGATGACGGAATGCAACCAGTTTATGACGATTGGTATGAAAGAGATTATTACTACTACCTGGTCGTTAGTCATCTGCTGTGTTCTTCGGGTTTTCCTCGTCACGGACCTACATATATATTACATTTGATTACATTATTCTGATACACATACTTAAATATACTTTTGCTTTAGGGTTTCTGCTCGAAGGGTTTATTGTTTTTGTTTTAGCCGCTGACCCTGTTTCCGTTTCGAAGTGTTTGTTGTTTTGGTGTTTATTGTTTTTGCTTATCGCTGTTGACACTTGCTTTGTTCAGTTTGTAACAGTTCTGCGCTCCGACCCAGATATTCAATGCTCGCGATCTCTTGGGTTAAGGAATTTTCTTGTTTAGATACGGTTTTGTTTTTAACAATAGGCACGGATGTTTCTATATCTTTTAGTCTAATTAATGGTTCTTTGCTGTATGGTGCGGGATTGCGGGATAATGCGTCAGCTATGATATTTCTTTCCCAGGTAGATATTTTATCTTGGCTCCAAAGACCTGAATGATCATTTGTCACCGAGTTCCTTGTTGACTGTGATTAAAGCCTTTGAAAAACTCGGTAAAGGACTCATGTTCAGTAAGGACTTTATCAGGATAGCCATAGATTATGAACTTAAAATGTACTAGTGAGTTAAAGATACCTAGCCCTTCCTTGCCTATTACTGATATTACTTTTTTCAGAGGGCTTTAGTTTACGTGAATAAAAAGCTATAGGAAAGAACTGTTTTATCATATTACGATGTAAGTATCCCTCTTACCCCTTGGTCTGAGGCGTCTGTTGCAATAAAAAAAAAAGAAAAAATTCCTTATTTAAATCAGGGATTTTTAAGTTAGGTAAGCTGCATTATTCTGCTTTTAAGATATCGAACGCCTGTTGATGCTTTTTTAGACCATAATTTAATCTACGCTCTTCTTCGTAAGATCTGTTAAAGGAGCTGCTATGATTGAAGAGTTACATATTTGCATACGATTGTAATACCCACACAGCGCAAAAGTGCTGTATCCCCCTTTTACGTTAATAGGTACCGGAAGTTATGAATAGCCGACACCTTACCACGGACTACTTTAAGACCTTGACTATGACACATAAAACCTAGATAAACATGTTCGGTTTTAAAAAACTCACATTTAGATATTTTACTCTGAGATTATTTGTCTTTGTCACTGTAGCACTAGCTCTACTTTATGTGAATGTACTTCTAAGGTAGAAAAGATTACAAGATCATCCATATAGGCATGTAGGTTATCCCCCCCTAAAAGTCTCCAAACACTATATTGTAATTTGGGGCGCAACGTAAGCCGGAGGCATACGTAAAAATTGATAATGTCCCCTGGGTGTGCTGAAAACGGTGTATGAGGTACAATCACTTAGGTAATGGTATCTGGTAAAAGCATTTAAGTAAGTCCAAGTTGGTGAAAAAAAAATTTATTCTAACCTAACAGAGATAAGATGTCGTCGGTACATCGCACTGGAAACTATCGGAAGTCGTTTCCTTGTTTAAGCGACCGTAATCTGCGCAGATACGCCAAGTCCGATCTTTTATGGCATGACGTTTGAGGGAAAAATTATATGGGCTATTTGATTTCCTAATGACTCCTATTACTAACATTTTTCAACTTCGTCATTTATCTCTATTTTGAAATTTCATTGAGAATCTATACGAAGGTACGTAAATAGCTTTATGTTTGTCCTTAGACCGTGTTTTGTGTTAAATTACATCCGTTTTTTTTCCGTTTTTTTCCAGAGATCACTCGCCAGTGGAGAAACTTCCTGGTATTCAGGTAAAAGATAAAAAAAAAATTTCTGCTGAATCACCTCTGCTTGAATGACTTTACGGATATTACTTTAGATAGATTATCAGAGAGATTCATCTACGACTGGTTGGCGGGATTAAAAATTAGCAACAATAAAAAAAAATGCGATCTTTATAACTTCCGTATCCACGATATGTACACTTTTAGGGCTTTGTTCGCGGAAATCGTTATATTTCAGAGTGTCGGGAAGGATTAAAATTTAATTTCCAGCAAAGTCTTTTTACACGCACTAAGACATTCGAGGGTGCATGCTTCTCGAGATTTTGCGTGCAAAGTGCGACTGCGTTGTGGGTAAAATTCTGTTGGGTCATTTGAACAATGTTACGATTTTATGAGACAAATGATTTGTTCTTTTATATAAGTTATTATTTGATTAACTGTCTCATTTTTGTTCAAACGGATTTTAATATGTTTGAAGGTTTATAGGATTTTCCTTTGATAAACACGCCTTATTTGCAGATGTAAGATAATATTTTGTATACCCTAGATGGATCTTACAATTACACTACATACAGATCAACGTTTTTTATAACTATAGAGGTATCTGTAAGCGCTCGCTTATCCGGACTTCTCATTAGAGAAGTTCGAACAACAGACGGTGAGTCCGTAAATACAGGATATTACGTCTACTAAAGAAATAAACAAGATATTTCTAATTTTTACGGCGCGTACAGTCGGGCTTTATCCACCACTACTTAATAACTACTTACGTATTTAAAAAAAAAAAAAAACGAAAACCTGCTCTGATTACTTTATACGTCGTGTGTTTCATAGGAAAAATCCTTTTTAATTCAAAAGATATTGCATGTATAAACCAACATCGCTTTTCCCCACTCTGCTAGAGTCGCTTATTGTGTGGAATTTGCTATGCTTTGAACTTTCGGCAGTTTTTTTTGACTGACCTTGACCGCTTGACTAGGTGACACAGTCACCGAGTTTGCTTGTTTGATTCTGAACGGGCTACTGTTTCTATTTCTTTTTGTAATAATTAGGATCCTTCTCTTTATTACCATCGGCAACGTATTGTGTGTTTTTAGCATTATGTTGCTGGTTACGTATAAAGCAATGAATGACGAACTATTAGGAAACTGAGGCGATTACTAATAAGACAAGTTTTATCACTACTGCATACAATATTAACTGTTTGTACTTCATTCTTTGCTAAAATTTGAAATAGTGAGGGATCCTGTCAGCGCATTTAGCCTGATGAAAGTTTTTTACAGACATGTTATTCCTTGCAATCCAGCCATATTTTAAAGTTGAGTTGAGTCATTTGAGGTTCGATATTTTATATAACTCAAAAAACTCAAGGCTAAAACTGCGATCGGGACTTTGCAAAGGAGCATTTATTGTCCTGGCCCGAAATAGTGTTACCTCTAATGTATCTAGATTTGTACGGGTGTTCCACTTGTTTTTGTGTGTTTTTCTAATCACTACGGTGCTTAACGACCCTATCCATGCATCTGTATAAAATACAGACGTCCTACTGCGTAAACGCATATTCACTGTTTAATATGATTTGTTACGTAAGGGATTAATAATCACCCAAAATGATAAAATTAACATAGTATATGATTATGATATTTTGTCAGTAGAACTTCTGGAAACAGACACTCAAAGATAAAAAAAACTCGCAGTAGCGAAATCTCAATGATGTAGATAATTTCTGTAAAAAAGTAAGATTAAGAATGTCTCGTAACTCAGCCACAGGAATAACGAAATTCGACCTGCAAAGGAAACACTCAAAGTTACTCCAAATGAATAAAAGTTGTACTTAGCTTGCTTTTGTGGGAAGTCACGGTGTTCCGCTAACGACACACGCCTTGGTCCTCCTTCTCTATTTAGTGGATGACCTGGTTTGGCTTCAGTTTCCCCCCGTGCGCGTTGTTTCGATGATTCGAGCCCTTGAAAGATCCGATGCTGCAGACGCGTTCGTTTGTTTCTTGCAGTGCCGGAAACGCTCACTAACGATGTTTTCTTGAATGATTCTAATGAGAGACAAAGCTTCCGTTGCCGTAGGAAAAGACACGTCGGTTTTGTTTCTTGAAGTTATTCACTAAACGATGACTAAGTTGCTTGACGAATCTTGTTGTTTTCTGAAGTCGCTCACTAACGATGATACTAGGTTGCTTGAAGAATCTGCTGCTTCCGTCGTCGTTGACTTCTATGATACATGATTTATTATTCTGGTTTTTTCTTCGCTTAGGACGTTGTAGATTTCTTCTGGTACGCTGGCACCAATATTAGGGCTTGTGCCTGTATGATAAGGCGCCCTATGAGGTAATGTTAGACTAGCGCTAAGTCGGTTGGTATTGCACTTCCATCTTCAATGGAGTGTCTGGGTTTTGTAGATCACTTACGAAGTCGGTATTATCTTTACGACGATGTGTTAAACTCATGGTTCGGTGAGGTTTCTTGTAGAAAAAACACTAAGTATAAAAAATTATATATTCTTCTGAAGTTTTACATGGTGAAGATCAGATATGATTGTACAAGTCTTCTAATAACGATAGCTTGATCGCTTCTGCCAATGATGATGGCTAAATCCCTATTCCTCTACATGATAAAGCTTAGGTAAAGAGGTACAGGTCTTCTAATGACGATCGCTAACTCTGTTCTGCCTGTCTACCATCTCTGTTACAAGTTATGAAGGAACAGACAGTAGTTCGAACATATGAACATACATACAAATGACATAGTTTCATACGAACACACAATCAAAATGAGACACGCTACAGATCACGTAGGCCGTTTGAATCATAGGTCGGGGTAGTTGTCTCAAGCAGGGAGCTTGGACTGTTTCAAAACAAATGAATGAACCACAGATGACGGCATGTCAACTTAGCCTACATACTTATTGTATACGTCATCTTTAGCGTCTCTAGTCTGATCACTTTCCTGCAAGCAATCTTTTATATATATGGACTAACATTCCATATTTTATTATGTAAACACTTACATATATATATATATATATATATATATATATATATATATATATATATATATATATATATATATATATATATATATATATCGAGCTACAATGTCCTTTAATATCTAAGCATATATGAAAATATATTAATTCCGAGGTAGAGCGAATTAGATATTAAAGGACATTGTAGCTCGATATATGTATATGAATCACGGAAATGTGATATGACTTATATATATATATATATATATATATATATATATATATATATATATATATATATATATATATATATATATATATATTATGTCTTGCAATTCCATAATGGTCCTGTGGGTGTCGTATATAAGAGATCCTCACGTGAAAATGAAAGGAGTTACCAAACACTTTCAACTATTTATTCCAAAGTCACCTTCAGGGCGGTATTAAACAATTTTAAGAAAACCACTTACACGTGTTGCTTTCTTGTGTAAGTCAATTATCTTTAAGATTGTTCAGTACCCTGAAGATGACTTGGAATAAAAAGTTGAAAGTCTTGGTACCTCCTTTTCATACACACACACACACACACACACAACACACACACACAACACACACACACACACACACACACACATATATATATATATATATATATATATATATATACTATACTATATATATATATATATATATATATATATATATATTATATACATACATGCGTGTGTGTGCATATATGTTTTTGGTGCATATGACTCACAAATGTAAAAACTGTGGACTCAGAACGAACTTAAAGCAGAAACCGAAGAGATTAATAGATAAATATTATTAATAGCATAATGACATGGTGTAATAAAACACCCGTCTGATAATTAGCGTCCAAGGTTCAGATAAACATGTCGACACGCTTAACTCGACCTGTGAAGAGTTCTGTGAGGACTTACCCACTGAATTAATTATCCTGACACCTTTAAAAACGAGGAAGGTAGCGAGATACTAAACGTCAGCAAATATAAGTTTCAGAGACTTATCTATCATTAATTTGCTTATTTATCTAAACACACGCGAACAGATACCATATTTAGAGCAATTTTTAGTTCCTACAGGGAAGTATGCTTCGCTAAACTACTCTCAGGGATTGATAAATCACACGCTGGCAATTTCCCAAGTCACTCATTAGTTAAAGTTAGTCCCCCTCCACATGGCCAATTGCCAAAAGTATCTACCTGCCCATCCCTTCTTCGCCTTGGGCAGTGTGGGATGGTAGAATTAAAACCAACACACACACACACACACACACATCACCTTTTGAGGTGGAGCAGAACATGGTCTATCAGAACCCATAAAACATTTTTTCAAGGTCACGCTAAAATTGGATCGAGGGTCACGCTATAATTGGACCAAGTTTAACTTTGTAAAGCGCTTAAAGTGGTTAGTAGGCCTTCACGACACTTTAAGAGACCGAGATACATAAATGTGTCTTGTTACAGAAGGCATGTGGTTAATCAGCTTCGGTAGGTAGCAGTTTGGGAGAAGGAGAGATGAGGTAGCAATCTCATTAATAGAATGTTTCTCTACAAGGTAAAAAACAAAAAGCATAACTTAAATATACATCTATATACATACATTTTTAGACCATTGTAAATACATATATATACATTATATATATATATATACTATATATATTATATATATATATATATATACTATATATATATATATATATATATATATATATATATATATATATATATATATTATATATAAATATATATAGGATATATATAATATAAATATATATATATATATATATATATATATATATGTGTGTGTGTGTGTGTGTGTGTGTGTGTGTGTGTGTGTGTGTGTGTGTGTGTGTGTGTGTGTGTGTGTGTGTCGAGTTATGATTTTTATATATTCAATATTCCATGAACTCTGGTTCTTTTAAAAATATATATGATTGTTCGTTTTTAAGTTTCCTTGTTTAATTTTTAATATAAAAGTATAAGATGAAAAATTCTATTAACTTAAAATATATTTACAAACTGAAACATACAAAATTAACAAACTTCATGTATATCACCAGGAACTTCCATAATAATATAAAGGTCTATTGATGATCTTGCGCGTATAATCAGGATCAGTTAAAGTACTGCACGTGATTACAATCTGGCGAAGAATCATGAGCATCTAAGGATGAAATAAGATCCAAGGACCAAGAATCCAGGGTCTAGGACCAAGAATGAAGACGACTGACCAAAGTCTAAGGAGTTCTGCAAAATATAAACATATTTACAGCCATATAACTGTTGATATAATAGAATTATGTTCTTGACTGCAGAAAATGCACAATGAAGTAATACTTAGTGCAAACCTTGTTATACTCTATAAACTTTTAAACACTCACAGGTTAACATATGACATTTCCAATGCACAAAACAATCTTCATTAGTTATACAGTATACACTTATAAACACTGAATCACTTTAACACACGACATTATATAATACACTAATACATAGAGCAATTTATATAAAGGAGTCTTTTCAGTACTTACTGTTATGGGTGGCTAGGTGTCAGGTATTGATCAGAGAAATGCCGGGGACTCTCCATGTTAAGAAAACAAAGAAAAACAAGGACAGCCAAATAAACATAGAAACAACTTCTTTAGTCCATGGAATGAAAATATATACAAGAGATGGCAGCACAGCATTCCTCGACCAATATATATATATATATATATATATATATATATATATATATATATACATATATATATATATATATACAAACACACACACACACACACACAAACACACACACACACACACACACACACACACATATATATATATATATATATATATATATATATATATATATATATATATATATATATATATATATATATTATTATATATTGCTACTTTCAAAATGCATGTTTCCCCTCTTTGAAATGTCTTGTAGATTGTGTAACATTTTTTCAGATTCCAAGATAGCTTAGAATAGGATGTTTTTAAAATGTGTCAGATTTCGCATTAACGTCATGTAAAAAAATATATATCTAACGTAAAGAGAGAGATCCTTGTCTTTTCAAAGCTGCAAATGTTTAACTTTTATGTCAGCACTTTGAAATTAGAGTCCTGCGAGATCCGTTTGCGTCCCTGCTCTGTCAGCGCGTTTGATAATGAGCTCGACTCTTTTTACGTGGTCATCAAAAACATGTCAATCTTAATTATCGTTTACCCTCCGTTTCAATCGAGTACGTATCTGTTGAGCAGTCTTGTCTTGAACGCGTATATCTTTGTCAAGTCCCACGTGGATGTTGCACATTGTGTGTGTAAGATTGCGTCAGATTTCAGAACTTTCGAGAAGCTTTCGTGCCTAGAACGTTTTGAGACATCTGCTCTGTCATTTCCATAAAGGAAGAGATTTTCATTCGATCTTAAGACCTCGAGGCAGTTAGATCTTCCTCTCTCTCTCTCGCTCTCTCTCTCTCTCACTCGACATCGAGATTAAATTAACGTAACGTAAATTTGGTCACTCATATTGTGAGAATTGTATATTTGATATTTCTTAGAATTTATTTAGTTTATTTAATTTCTTTTGTGGAATCTGAACAAACATTTCGTAACGGCGCCTTGTTTTTTGTGAAAGTGTAATTTACAAGAGAAGAAAAGAAGTTGGTATACCAAAAAAGGTAAAGTGTGTTATATTTTTATTAGTTGCAACTAATAATTGTTAGGAACAGTGAATAAACTAATAATGGATAGGGAGTGTGTTTAATTAATAATTGATAGGAACTGTTGTCTGTTACGAAGGTTTGGTAAAAACTGTTGGTTAGTGTTTTTGAATGAAAAAGATTTACACTTTTACACATTGCTGATATTTTTTTGTGTTTGTGTCTGTTCCATTGTTTGTGCATTTATTCATTTTCTTATTGAAGTGTGTCTTTTTGTTTTATATTTTCATTTGCATTCACCATTTAATTGACTTAGTTATTTTCATTGCTTTATCATTGCACATTTAATTAAATTTAACACTTGTGAATTTATTTGCATTTACTTAGAATTCTTTTCAAGTTTTATTGTTGTTTAGCACTTGTGAATTAATTTCAAATTTTCAATTATTGCCTAACACTTTTGAATTTTGATTGAATTAATTTTCTTGAATTTTTTGTGATAAATTAATTTTGATTTAATTTACTTAATTTGATCAAGAATTAATTAAACTTTACTTTGTTTTCAAGTAACAGTAATTTTCCCTGATATTGTGAATTTCACTTATAAATTTTGAATTTAATAATAAATTTTTGTATTTAAAATTTTTATAAGTGTTTTCTTTATCTTACACCAGTATAAATATATATAATTATGATTATATTCATGTTAGGTAGAAACATAGAGTGGTAATTGATTTGCTTTCCTTCAATTTACTTGAAGTGACTTAGAACCAGGGAAGTACTTAGACTTCTGAAATCAGGGAAATACTTAGACTTTTAAAGTTGTTGATGGAGTGATGCCCTTTGATTAATTTAATTAACTTACCTTTCAAGCATTACTTCACACCTGTTTTTGATGAACTTAGTCTGATTTTCTGCAATACTGGTAAGTGTTAAGGGATCACTGTTGCCTTTAGTGTATTCAGTCGTTTAAACGTGTTATGAGGGTTCAGGTGTTTGGCTTTTGGTGAGGTAATAATTGATGCAAGGTAACCAGATACTTGGCACTTCGTAACATTGTTTAATGGTGCCCAGACCCGGGAAAGCAGATTTCATTATCACTCTAGAATATACTGGTGGTGTTAGGAATATATTTTGTTAGGAGAGTGACCAAATAGTTTTGTTTTGCATTTATTGTATTGAATTGTAAATTGATAACTTAGAGGAAAATGGCTCAGTTCAATGTTCAGGAATTTTTAGCAGCTCCTTCCGTCCAAGTTCTGTCTGAAACCACTCTGTCTAGAGCACAGTGGAGCGCTTTAGCAGAGGCATGTGGTGGTTATGTGTCTACTAGTATGGTAAAGGCACAAATAAGATGTATTGCTATGGAATCATTGATAAACTCTGGTAGAATAACTGATGAAGATGAGTTAGAATTGGCTCAAGAGTTGTTGAATGTAGCACGTGCTGATCTCATAAATAAGCAAGCAGAAAAAGAAAGAGAAAAGTGATGCAGAGTTAGAGCTTAGACGCATTGAAGCAGAAGAGAATTTGATTAAGCTAAAAATGCTTGCTGAAAGAGAGAGAATGCAAGCTGAAAGAGAGAGAATGCAAGCTGAAAGAGAAAGAATAGACAGGGAAAAACAAGAAAGAGAGAAAGAGAAGAAGAAAAAGCAGCAGAAGAGGAAAGAGAAAGAATAAAAGAGGAAAGAGAAATCGCAAGACATGAAAGGGAAATGGAATTAATAAGAGCTAGATCCACATTACCTGTAACACCGTCTAACCCTAACCAAGGTAATCAAGACCCTGTATTTGATGTAGTGAGAGTACAGAAGTTAATCCCTAAGTTTACGGAAGAAGCTCCAGATGAGTTTTTTGATCACTTTGAGAAAGTGGCTTCAGGTATGGGATGGCCAGAGGATAAATGGTCAGTTTTGCTACAAAGTGTCTTGATTGGTAAAGGGAGAAGTGCTTATCTAGCCTTAACAGCTGATCAGTGTAAAGACTACAAAGTACTTAAACACAGTGTGCTACAAGTTTACCAGATGACCCAGAGTACTACAATGAGAGATTCAGAAATTTAAGAAAAAGATGAGAAGGGAACCTTCTTAGATTATGCTTACAAAGTGAGAAGGTGGTTTCAAACGTTGGGTAGAAGCTGCTAAAGTTAAAACTTTTGATGAGTTAGAAGAGTTACTTGTTCTTGAACAGTATCTTAAGGGAATTCCTGAACATATAAGAGCTTATTTAAGAGAGAGAGAAGTGAAGAAACTTGACAAAGCCGCTACACTTAGTGAAGATTACAATATAATCAGTTAGCAAACGTAATTACAATGTCAAGTACCAGAGTCAACAACGCCCAGGTTTTAAGTCTTATCCAAATAACAGGAACAAATTTAATGGGAAACCTTCAAGTGATTCAAGTGATACTACTAAGAGTACACAAGGAAATACAGCTCAGCAAATTAATGTGAAATCCTCATCCAGTTTTTCAAGACAGTTACAGAAACCTAATGTTGTCTGTTTCAAGTGTGGAAGAGTAGGACACTACAGTCAAGAGTGTTACCGGAATCAACAGCAGTCAAAACCAGTTAGTCAAGTTGTGAAACAAACTACGAAGAGCAGTGTGGGAAAGAATCAGACTCCAGAGAAGAATGAAACTAAACAAGCTGAATGTTTAGCAACCAGTGGAAATGCTACCTCAAGCAGTGAGTGGTTAAGCAGTGTGGAGGCTTTTAAAGCCCTATATATCTATGAGGGTATGCTGTCAACTCAAGAAGGAAGTATGCAGGTACCAGTCAAGATATTACGTGATACAGGGAGTAACCATAGTGTGGTAGTACGTGGTTCTCACCCTCAGTTGGAGAAGAGTCTCACAGGAGATTCAGTTATTTTGAAGGGTATAGGAGGAGAGGAAGTAACTCCTATATGCCGCTTACACCTGTCATGTGAATTGGTGACAGGGAATGTTGATTTTGCTGTAAAGGACTCACTGGCTGTGGAAGGTATACATGTTCTGTTGGGGAATGAGTTGGTGGTGTGTTTCCATTTATTCCTTGTCCTGTAGTGACAGACAAACCATTGAGGATTAGTCCTACAGAAGAGTTGGAGAAGAATAACCCCCACTGTTTCCTAGTTGTGTAACTACCAGAAGTATGAAGAGGACTACAACGGTAAGTGAAGAAACTGAGGATTTTACACACCCAAGAAGGATCAAGTGAAGGATATTTGTGCTTGAGAAGAAATTATTCCAGGGAAGTGAAGTTTCCCATAGTGCTGACCAAGAAGAGATTTCCCAAGAAGATGAAGAAGACGACGACGAAGAAGAAGAACCTGATGTTCCTGAAGAGACTCTGAGTAGTCAAAGTGTTGCTGAAGACAGTAGTGAAACTACAGTAGCTGAGTTAGCAGATATTGAGAATTCAACCTTTGAAGTTGGTCAAGTGACAAGAGAGAAGCTGATGGACTTGCAGAAGAAGGATGCATCGTTAACTGATTTGTTCTTCAGAGTTGTTGATCGAGAAGAGATGCAACAAACTCCTACCTGTTACTATCTGAAGGAAGGTTTGCTGATGAGGAAGTATAGACCTAACAGATATACCAGGAGATGCTGTATGGGGCGAATATCATCAAATTTTGATTCCATATTCATTGAGAAAGCAAGTGATTGCAGTAGCTCATGATGTCTGGACATATGGGAATCAGGAAGACTGTGGAGAAGATCATGAAATATTTTTTCTGGCCTGGACTTCACAGAGATGTTAGCAGGTTCTGTCGTGAGTGTCATACCTGCCAGATAGCTGGAAAACCGAATGAAACCATCAAGAAAGCCCCCCTACAACCTATAGAAGTTAGAGGAGAACCCTTTAGCAAAGTGATTATTGATATGGTTGGACCATTGCCGAAGACAAAGAAAGGAAATGAGTATTTGTTGACATTAATGTGTCCAGTGACAAGGTATCCAGAAGCAATCCCTGTTAGAAACATATCTGCCAAGATAGTTGCTGAGAAACTTGTGGAGTTTTTTCTCAAAGTTTGGTATACCAGAAATTGTACAAAGTGACAGAGGAACAAACTTTACTTCAAAGTTATTCAGGATGTGATGAATTTGTTAGGGGTGAAACAACAGTTATCAACGCTTATCATCCAGAAACTTAAGGTGCCTTAGAAAGGTTCCACCAGACATTGAAAGTATGCTGACAAAGTATTGTTCTGAGTCAGGAAGAGAATGGGATGTTGGTTTACCATTAATGTTGTTTGAAGTTAGGAGTGCTTACCAAGAAAGTATGGGATGTTCACCTAATGAGATGATTTTTGGAAGAGAAGTGAGAGGACCGTTAAAGATTCTTGCAGATTGGGAAGAAAATCAAGAGGAAAGCCAAGCAGAGTATGTGAAGAACTTAAGGAAGAGGTTGAAAGAGATTAGAAAATTCTCTTTAGAAAACTTGAAAATGAGTCAAGAGAAAATGAAAAGGAGATTTGATGCTAAGACTAAGCTAAGAAGTTTTAGTGTTGGTCAACAAGTGTTAGTGTTCTTACCTGTCAAGAGATTTCCCCTCACTAATAAATTTCAAGGTCCTTACAAGATAATTCAGAAGTTAAGTGATAGAACTTATGTGATTGATACACCAGAAAGAAGAAGAAGACAAAGGAAGATACATGTGAACCTCTTGAAACCTTATTTCTCAGAAACTAAAACTGAAACTGTGTCAGTAACCCAGACAACTTTATCTACAGAAGACGATGATGGCTACGAATTAGGAGCTGCAAGCAAGATGAATAATTCTTCAATTTTGGAAAATTTAAAGGATAAATTGAAACATCTGAGTGTTGAACAAGGTGAAGACTTAAGTGACGTGATTAGAAGTTTTCCAGAAATTTTTTCAGATGTGCCTAGACGTACTGATCTGACCAAGCATGAAATCAAGATTCAAGAAGATGGAAAACCTTTCAAGCAAAGAGCCTATCGCTTATCACCGTATCATCGAGATGTTTTGAAGAAAGAAGTTGAGTATTTGCTGCAACATGGATTAGCAGAACCCAGTTCAAGTCACTTTAGTTCTCCATGTGTGTTAGTGAAGAAACCAGATGGTTCCTTTAGGATGTGTACTGATTATAGGAAGCTGAATTCTATCAGTGGGGCTGATAATTATCCTTTGCCTCTTATAGATCAGTTACTTGATAATATTGGGCAAGCCAAGTTTGTTTCCAAGATAGACTTGTTGAAAGGATATTATCAAATTCCCTTAGATGAGAATGCGAAGCTGCTGTCAGCTTTTATTACTCCTTTTGGACTATATCAGTATACTGTTCTGCCGTTTGGTCTGATGAATGCACCCGCAACATTTCAACCAGTGATGATCAACTACTAGGATCAATAGAAGGAGTAGGTGTATACCTAGATGACATCGTGATTTACTCTACAACGTGGGAAGAACATCTGAAGATTCTGAAGAAAGTTTTCAAGAAACTACAAGAAGCAGGATTAACAGTCAACCTAGAGAAGAGTGAGTTTGGAAAGGCAACTGTACAGTATCTTGGGTTTGAAGTTGGGAAAGGCCTTCTTGCTCCAGTAAATGCTAATGTAGAAGGTATCCGTAAGGCTACCCCACCTACTACCAGGAAACAGCTACAGAGATTTTTAGGCATGGCTGGTTTCTATCGTCGTTTTGCCCAAATTTCTCAGCCGTAGTAGCTCCCTTGACAGACTTGACTAGTCCCAAAGCTAAGTTTATTTGGACTCCAGAGTGTCAAGAATCCTTTGAGAAGGTAAAAGCCATTTTAACTTCAAGACCAGTACTTCAAGCTCCAGACTTCGACAAGAAATTTGTGATACAAGTTGATGCGTCAGACTGTGGTGTTGGAGCTGTTCTACTTCAAGAAGATGAAAATAATATCTACCATCCTGTATGCTTCATGTCTACAAATTGAAAAAAAAACATCAGAAAGTATATTCGACAATTGAGAAGGAAACTTTAGCCTTAATCACCGCATTGAAAAAATTTGAAGTGTATGTGAATAGACCTAGGAATGAAGAAATTGTAGTGTTTTCTGATCACAATCCACTGTCATTTATCCAGAAAATGAAAAATCACAAAATCAAAGACTGACCAGGTGGTCTTTGTGCCTGCAACAGTATAAACTTAAGAGTGCAGCACATTAGTGGCAAAAACAATGTAGTTGCTGATTATTTATCTCGTTGCGAATCGTTGGATTCAACACCGTGATAAAAATCTTCTGGGGGGAGGTATATTATATATTGCTACTTTCAAAATGCATGTTTTCCCCTCTTTGAAATGTCTTGTAGATTGTGTAACATTTTTTCAGATTCCTATATAGCTTAGAATAGGATGTTTTAAAATGTGTTGTTCAGATTTCGCATTAACGTCATGTATAAAATATATATCTAACGTAAAGAGAGAGATCCTTGTCTTTTCAAAGCTGCAAATGTTTAACTTTTATGTCAGCACTTTGAAATTAGAGTCTGCGAGATCCGTTTGCGTCCCTGCTCTGTCAGCGCGTTTGATAATGAGCTCGACTCTTTTTACGTGGTTCAATCAAAAAACATGTCAATCTAAAAAAAATAATTATCGTTTACCCTCCGTTTCAATCGAGTACGTATCTGTTGAGCAGTCTTGTCTTGAACGCGTATATCTTTGTCAAGTCCCACGTGGATGTTGCACATTGTGTGTGTAAGATTGCGTCAGATTTCAGAACTTTCGAGAAGCTTTCGTGCCTAGAACGTTTTGAGACATCTGCTCTGTCATTTCCATAAAGGAAGAGATTTTCATTCGATCTTAAGACCTCGAGGCAGTTAGATCTACCTCTCTCTCTCGCTCTCTCTCTCTCTCACTCGACATCGAGATTAAATTAACGTAACGTAAATTTGGTCACTCATATTGTGAGAATTGTATATTTGATATTTCTTAGAATTTATTTAGTTTATTTAATTTCTTTTGTGGAATCTGAACAAACATTTCGTAACGGCGCCTTGTTTTTTGTGAAAGTGTAATTTACAAGAGAAGAAAAGAAGTTGGTATACCAAAAAAGGTAAAAGTGTGTTATATTTTTATTAGTTGCAACTAATAATTGTTAGGAACAGTGAATAACTAATAATGGATAGGGAGTGTGTTTAATTAATAATTGATAGGAACTGTTGTCTGTTACGAAGGTTTGGTAAAA